>NC_089584.1:42337856-42637856 GCF_019320115.1 Miscanthus floridulus
AGCATTTCTCATTTGTGTCATCCATTGAGCCTAAGAAGATAGATGAAGCTTTGAAGGATGTTGATTGGGTCAATGCTATGCATGAAGAGCTAAACAACTTCACAAGAAACCAAGTATGGGAGTTAGTTGAGAGGCCTGAGGATCATAATTTGATTGGAACCAAGTGGGTCTTTCGGAACAAGCAAGATCAAGATGGGATAGTAATAAGGAACAAAGCAAGATTAGTGGCTCAAGGTTACACTCAAGTTGAAGGTCTTGACTTTGGAGAAACATATGCCCCGGTTGCAAGATTGGAAGCAATTAGGATCTTGCTAGCCTATGCTTGTGCCCACAACATCAAGTTGTACCAAATGGATGTGAAGAGTGCATTTCTCAATGGGTACATAAATGAGCTTGTGTATGTTGAGCAACCTCCTGGTTTTGAAGATAAAAAGAAACCCAACCATGTTTACAAGTTGAGAAAGGCTTTGTATGGATTGAAATAAGCACCTAGAGCATGGTATGAGAGATTGAGGGATTTCCTACTCTCTAAGGGATTCAAGATGGGAAAGGTTGACACCACTCTCTTCACCAAGAAGCTTGGAATGACTTGTTTGTAATGCAAATCTATGTTGATGATATCATATTTGGGTCAACAAATCAAGATTTTTGTGAGAAGTTTGGCAAGATGATGGCAAGTGAGTTTGAGATGTCCATGATTGGAGAACTTAGTTACTTCCTTGGTCTTCAAATCAAGCAAATGAAGAATGGCACATTTGTGAGTCAAGGCAAGTATATCAAGGACATGCTCAAGAAATTTGGAATGGATGATAGTAAAGCTATTAGTACACCAATGGGGACAAGTGGAAGCTTGGATAGTGATGCAAGTGGCAACATGGTGGATCAAAAGATATATCGGTCTATGATTGGAAGCCTACTCTATGTGACCGCATCAAGACCCGATGTGATGTTTAGTGTATGCATGTGTGCTAGATTTCAAGCCTCACCAAGAGAAAGTCATTTGAATGCAACTAAAAGGATATTGAGGTACTTGAAGCATACACAAAATGTTGGGTTGTGGTATCCCAAAGGAGCAAGGTTTGAGTTGATTGGATATTCGGACTCCTATTATGCGGGGTGCAAAGTTGAGAGAAAGAGCACATCGGGCACATGTCAACTATTGGGAAGATCACTTGTATCTTGGTCATCAAAGAAGCAAAATAGTGTAGCACTTTCAACCGCCAAAGTGGAATACATTTTGGCCGATAGTTGTTGTGCTCAATTACTTTGGATGAAGGCTACTTTGAGTGATTTTGGAATTAGGATCAAGCAAGTGCCATTGCTATGTGACAATGAGAGTGCCATTAAACTCACAAACAACCCGGTTCAACACTCAAGAACAAAGCATATAGATGTCTGTCATCATTTCATAAGAGATCACCAACAAAAAGGGGACATTTGCATAGAGAGTGTGGGCACCGATGATCAACTTGCTAATATATTCACCAAGCCACTTGATGAGAAGAGGTTTTGCAAGTTAAGGAATGAATTGAACATACTTCACTTCACCAATATGTGTTGATGCACCCCCATTATATGACATGCCTCTCCTTCGAGCAATACAAGGTATAAATTGATTGGCATGACATACATCCTTGCTAAGGACATGATTAGTGCATCTAGACATATTTCACATTTGAATAGGATCATTCATGAAAATCAAATGAATTTGATGCTTGTATGTTACCACTATTGCTTGTATGTTTGAAATGATCTAGTGGTAGCATATGACATGTTTGTGGGCTTGTCAACCTAGTGTTTGATCTATAAAATGAGCTATAAGTGTTTAACTCAACATGGTACAAGATAACCCTTATTTGGAAGTGTGAAGAAGCTTGTCTTTGGATCAAACCGAGTTGTCCTTATTTGCAAGTAATCTAGATTGAACCAAATTGAAAAATGATCCTCATTTCACATGGTTTCACCCCAACCTATCTATAATTTGAACCTATCTCCATTTCAAACCTTTGTGGTCATTAATGACAAAGAGGGAGAGAAATAAAGATATAGTGAAAAAGGGGGAGAGAAACATAAAGATATACTTGATATATATATGACATAGGGGGAGAGAAGTGAAAACGGAAAGGGATCAATTAAAATCTTGAGCACACAAGTAGGGGGAGCAAGCTCATGAACTTGTATGGTGCATTTGAATGTGCATTTCATGTGTTTGCTTGCATGGCACAAGTTCAAAATTTCAACATCCATGCTTGTGTGGAGTATGCTAATTGTAAATTTGCATGATGAAATGAAAATCTAGTATGCATAGGACATCTAATGATTTCATTCCCATGTAGTTACAAGTGGTATCTAGCTATCAAATGGTATCTAGCTAAAGTAACTAGACTTATGTTCATCATATGGAAACTAGACCCTTACTTGTAATATTGATCGCATGGGATATTCTAGTTTTTATGTATGTCTAGTTACGATTGGTGCTAAGGATGGTATAATGGTGCACTCCGATTGGTATCACGCTTCAAAGGTCCATCTCTTATACCTTAGCATCATTTGGTAGAAATTGTCTCCTATATTTCCTATCTAAGCATATGTGCAAAGCTACAATCCAAACTCTTAGCACATATGTAGGGGGAACAATTGCTACCATATGGAGTTCATGAAACTTGTCCATATCCTTTACACATGGTAAATATGCTTGGGCAAGCAACATGAATTCAATTGAATCTTATTTCATATCTTTGTGAAAGGGTTGTCATCAATTACCAAAAAGGGGTAGATTGAAAGCTCTAGTTTGGTTTTGATTAATTGATGAAACCCTAAGTGCTAACTTAGTTTATCAAAGTGGTCATGAGATAGGTAGCACTATTCCAAGTGTCGAAGCAATGACAAAGATCATGACAATGGTGATGACATGGTTATGATCAAAGGCTTGAACTTGGAAAAGAAGAAAGAGAAAAACAAAAGGCTCAAGGCAAAGGTATAAAATGTAGGAGCCATTTTGTTTTAGTGATCAAGACACTTAGTGAGTGTGATCACATTTAGGATAGATAGCCATACTATTAAGAGGAGTGAAACTCATATCGAAATGCGGTTATCAAAGTGCCACTAGATGCTCTAATTCATTGCATATGCATTTCAGATCTAGTGGAGTACTAACACCCTTGAAAATGTTTGTGAAAATGTGCTAACACATGTGCACAAGGTGATACACTTGGTGGTTGGCACATTTGAGCAAGGGTGAAGAAGTTAGAGGTGAAATGGAGTTGGTCGCAAAGATGCTGGCGTCGATCAACTGACCGGATGCTGGGTCGCTCAGCGACCGGACGCTGAAGGGCTACGTCCGATCGTGTTGTCGGTCAGCATAGTAAGAAGTCACAAGTGTGACCGGATGCTGGCAGGGTCCGATCGAGCATGACCGGACGCGTTCGGTCGGCAAAAATTAGTTTTGGAACATTACTGTAAATGACCCGACGCAGGTGTTCAGTGTCCGGTCAACTCAAGCGCAGTGTCCGGTCAAGACTGATGATCGTTGAAGTCAGGACACGTGGTTGACTGCAAGCGACCAGACGCTGGGGGATCAGCGTCCGGTCAACTGACCGGAGCGTCCGGTCAGCCCGCGTTATGCCTAGTGAAGGGTTATAATGGCTCTATTTCGTGGAGACGTCTATTAAAGCCCCATCGCCGGTTGAAGCTCACACTCTTGCACATTTTCATTGATATAGCAACCTTGTGAGCTTAGCCAAAGCACTCCCACTCATCTCCATCATTGATCCATCATCTTTGTGAGATTGGGAGAGAATCCAAGTGCATTGCTTGAGTGATTGCATCTAGAGGCACTTGGTATTCGTGTTGCGCTGTGGATTTTGCTTGTTACTCTTGGTGGTTGCCACCACCTAGATGGCTTGGTGCAGCGGTGGAGGATCGGCACGAGTTGGTGATTGTTCGTGGCCACCTTCGGTGATTGTGAGGGGAGTTGTACCTTCCCCGGCAGAGTGTCGAAAGGTAACTCTAGTAAATTGCTCATGTCATTGAGTTACCTCACTTGTGGGGAGGTTCTTGCGGTGTCCAATCGTGTGGACGAGGTTTGTGAAACACCTCTTAGCCGTTGAACCACCAAGTGTTTGTCGACACAACGGGGACATAGCGTGTTGGCAAGCATGTGAACCTCAGGAAAAAATTGGTTGTCTCTTGTCATTTGCATTCTCCTGGTGATTGGCTTAATCTTCATCTTGTGATTGGTTCATTCCTCTACACGATGGTATAATCATTCTACTCACTCATTTATATTCTTGCAAACTAGTTGTGGCAAGCTCTTTAGTGTAATTAGAATTGAGAGCTTGCTTTGTTGTTTTAAGTTCATCTAATGGAGCTCTTTAGAGTAGCAAGTTTGAGAGCTCTTAGTGAGTAGTAACATTTCAAGTTGTGTGTCTAGTAATCATTACAACTAGAATTGTTGGATAGGTGGCTTGCAACACTTGTAGAGCTAGAGCAAGTTTGCATTTCAGCTTTTGTCATACTAATCAAATTGCTCTAGTTGATTTGTAGATTTTTAAATAGGCTATTGACCCCCCTCTAGCCATACTAGGACCTTTCAAGTGGTATTAGAGCCATGGTCACTGTTTGATTGAAGACTTAACAACCTCGGTGTCAAATTATGGCTCAAGTTTTGTTCAACCATGTGGGGGGTAAACCACCATTCTTTGATGGCACATCCTATGGTTATTGGAAGAGAAAGATGAGAATGTATCTTGGTTTAATAAATGATCAAGTATGGGAAGTGACCGAGAATGACTATGCTATCATCGATCCTGATGATCCCACCAACCAAGACAAGATCAACAAGCAATGTAACACAATGGCTCGCAACACCATATACAATGCTATTGATTCCAAGGTGTTTGAGCAAATCAAAGATTGTGAAAGAGCAAATGAGGTGTGGAGGAGATTAGCGGAAACATATGAGGGCACACCGGCGGTGAAGAGTGCCAAGTTGTACATCCTCAAGGACAAGTTGACAAGTTTCAAGATGAAGGATGATGAGAGCATTCTGGAGATGTTCCATCGATTGCAAGTCATTGTCAATGACTTGAAGGTATTAGGAGAGAAGATCAAGGATGATGATGTCTCTCATCGATTCTTGATGTGCTTACCTCCAAAATTTGAGATGTTGAGATTGCTCATCATAAGAGGAGGATTGAAGGACATTACCCCCAACCAAGTACTAGGTGATGTCATGACACAAGAGACATACTATGTGGAAAGGGAGGGGATGACAAGAAGGAAGAAGAGGACAAGAAGAAGAAGAGTATAGCATTCAAGGCTAGCTCATCATCATCCAAGAACAAGGGCAAGTCCAAGAAAGAATCAAGTGATGATGATGATCTTAGTCACATTGATGATGAAGCCATGGCCCTATTTGTGCGCAAGATGGGCAAATTCATGAAGAAGAAGGGCTATGGTGCAAAAAAGAGAAGAGATCACACCAAGAGTAAAGAATATGTGAGAAGATGCTATAATTGCAAGAGCCCCAATCATGTTGTAGCAAATTGTCCCTACAATAGTGATAATGATTAAGGATGGCAACGGGGATGTACCCGTCGGGTATCATCGGAACATTCTCTTCTCCGCTACGGAGAATTCATCATGTCCCCATCCCTATTAACTGTCTTGGGTATAGATTCTTGCCCATCCCCGTACCCGTCAGGCATCGGTCGGGTAACAGATACCCAATGGGTATTGCATACCCGATAAACAAGGACACTTGGGGTCATAGCTTTGCAATCAGAGACGTTTCTTCTTCACCCGGGTATAAGTGTCGGAGTCTCAGAGATGCTGAGAAGGACCGAGGTTGCGAGGAGGTCGAGTAAAGGTGGCAGAGAGACCGAACTGAGGAAGCAAGGGGCACGAGGGCTCGTGAGGCACGCGTGCTTGTGCTGCTGGCGGAGATGGTGAGGAAAAATTGAACTAGGGTTCCTAGAACACACAAACTATATATATGATTGTTCAGATTTGGGCAAAAATACCTATGTTGAGCTTCTTTGGGCCTAATACTCGCATGATAGCTCAAATAGTCAGGTTCCCCAACGAGTAACGGGGATGGGTAAACAGGAAATGTTTCCGTACTCGCTATACCCATCGGGGATAGATTCTTGCCCATTTAGATGCCCGTGGGTAAAGATATGATCCCATCCCCGTCCGCTAATGGATCAAATACCCGTCGGGTATTGGGTATCGGGGCCTCGTTGCCATCTTTAATAATGATGAAGATGAGAAGAAGAAGCACAAGAAAGATAAAATTGAAAAGAAGGAGAAGAAGGAGAAGAGAATGACCTTCCAAAAGAAGAAGAAAGGTGGAGGCTATGTAGTCACTTGGGATAGTGATGATTCATCGGATGGTGATAGCTCTAGTGATAATGACAAGAAATCTATCAAGCTCTTTAGTGTAATTAGAATTGAGAGCTTGCTTTGTTGTTTTAAGTTCATCTAGTGGAGCTCTTTAGAGTTGCAAGTTTGAGAGCTCTTAGTGAGTAGTAACATTGCAAGTTGTGTGTCTAGTAATCATTGCAACTAGAATTGTTGGATAGGTGGCTTGCAACCCTTGTAGAGCTAGAGCAAGTTTGCATTTTGGCTTTTGTCATACTAATCAAATTGCTCTAGTTGATTTGTAGATTTTTAAATAGGCTATTCACCCCCCCCCTCTAGCCATACTAGGACCTTTCAGGTGGCCACTGCTTGCAGAGCATGCTGAGAGAGGTGGCAGAGGTAGTGGTATTCGCAATGGCGATCAGTTGTCACCAACTTAGAGGGCCACAGTCGAGGAGCTTGAGGCTAGGCATGGTAGTCCACATGGCACTATCATGCTTGGAGGTCAGTGTGTCCCTCTGGAGGATGCACTAGAGGGCACTCATGTAGAGGAGATTGAGCCCTAGGAGGAGACTGAGCAGCATGAGAAGGAGGTAGAGCAGTAGCAAGAGCAGCCACTATGACGCTCAGGTCATGCTCGTGTTCAGGTGACACCCATGCTAGAGATGTAGAGGCATGGCTCTCGGCCACCTCCCAGACCACGAGGCCCACCGCCAGTAGAGCATTTGGACTTGAGGGCTACCATAGCTCGATAGGTGTAGTAGCTACGCTTTGTGGAGGTTGAGCAGTGGTTCCCACCTTAGTATGACTAGAGAGCTTTAGAGGGCTTGTACACTATGCTCCAGGAAGATTTCTATAATGCATATCTGAATAGTGGGGTAGCTTTTAGATCTCAGAGGGTGTGTCATTTAGAGGCTATAGTGGCCGCTAGAGCAGGGCAGGTTCGTCCCCACCTTACTTACCTACCTGGCTTGGCAGACCTTTTGGGACAGACCAATAGGTACATTGCCAGCTGGGTTAGAGTTCTATGCCTCTTTGTGGATTGACCCTAGTCACAGGTTCATTCACTTCACCTTCAGAGGATGTAACCGCAGGCTATACAGCAACAGAGTCAGAGAGATACTGCGGATTCTAGAGTTAGTCACTCAGATTCACCAAATTTGCTATGGATAGACTTAGCCACTGAGACGTCCTCATGGTGGCGTAGTGCCACCCACCGACCTTGTCAGGGCCTGTTTTTGAGAGCCGTTCGGCGAGGGTTCACGACAGACTTGGGGTACCCTTACACCTATGGCTTGTCTCTTATACGCCACTATGAGGAGGACCTTGCTACCGAGAGGTGGTTACCACGAGGGTTTGACTCGCATTCAGCTTTGGCTAGTCCACCACCTGATCTCTTAGACGTCATTTGATATTTGGGACTTACTACTTTCAGAGATGGAGGACACTCTTGTAGAGGGATTCAAGGGCCACCGTCAACTACCATATGCCCATTGGACCTGCTTTCTTATACTCAAGGCTTGTTTAGATATACCCCCTTAGGTAGTGTCTAGGTTGACAAGCACTACTACTGAGTTCCTCTAAGTATGACATGTGTCAGCTGATGGGTTCTAGTACTGGGAGTAGGACACTGACGCCGAGCCATAGCCAGAGGCCAGAGGTGCCAGAGACTATAGTAGAGCAGGATGAGGCCATCAGGGCTATTGCTAAGATAGAGCTCGAGTAGCTTGAGGTACAGTAGGAGGACATGGTCGAGAGTGACCCAACTGATAGCTTAGATGATGACTACCAGCCTATTCCACGGATGTCCCCACGGGATCACGATAGCGATGCCGATGGCTACAGCTCTGCTCCACCCTAGCCACTGTAGGTAGACCCTGCTCTAATAGCGATACTTGACAAGATGCAGCAGGAGCAGACTTGCCTGGCATAGGCCATAGCTACTGCTCTCACTTAGCTATAAACCCATCAGGATCAGTTCTAGCAGCAGCAGTAGCAGCTTGTCATTCAGCGGCAACTTCTTGGGCTCATGCAGCATGCCTTTTTCGCTATAGGGATTGCTCCTCACTAGCCCATGTTGTAGCTTGATCAGCCTGCTACTACTACCCTAGTGACTCCAGCTATACAGCCTAGTGGGTTTCAGAGTCAAGGACAACTAGCTGTATAGTTTGCCTCACTTACCGAGCAGGTGTCTCAGTGGTTTGCTTCACTAGGGACAGAACTAGCTCAGTACTTCACTCCTATAGTCATGGGCTTCACTCCTACTCAGTCCACGTCAGTGCTAGTGATGGACACCCCTATCTCTAGGAGTTTGGGTGCTACCTTTAGTGAGCTCATAGGATAGCCTACACTGCCTAAGTTTAGAGCTCATGCTCCTACCACAGCTGCTCCCATCACAGGGACTACTAAGACGATACCGTCCTCTGTTGATTCATCCGAGACGCCTCTGACAGTCACCCCCACCCTTGAGGTTTCAACGACAGCGGCAGTTGAGGCTACACTTCCTACAATGACACCTTCAGAGCCACAGGGTCAGGCTACTACTTTAGCTTCTACTTCACAGCTAGCCGACCCAGTTACTGAGACCGCAGAGCAAACTTTGACCGCTTCACCTCCACTTCCAGTGACCAAGGGTTCGACCACTCAGAGTTCTGGGTCCGAGGATGATGCAGCTCAGTTTCAGATCTCTCATCATACCTCAACGCCCAACTCGTCTACTGCTACCCCGCCGTCCGATGCTTAGGTTTTGGTGCTTGATGCCAAAGGGGAAGAGGAAGCGAGTATGTTATATTTAGGGGGAGCATGTGAGATGGACTCGTTCTTTTGTGTGTGATACTTCATGCATTCACGTTTACTCTAATGCATTATGCTATATGTGATATATGTGTGAGACGTATGTGACATGTGTGCTCTCTACCTTGATATATATGTCATGTCACTTGATTATGCTTATTTGCTTTGCTTCCGCGTTTTACTCCGATACAAATGAGATTTACTTTGTGTACTTATGCTTATTTCATACCTTGTAAGTACATTGTGTTGGCTTGAATCATATAAGCATGCCTAACCCTCCTTTGTTTCTATTGTCAATTGCTTATATGAACCAAGCATGTTGAAAACCTCACTCATCTTTTATACATACTCGAGGTTGTGTTGTCATCAATCTCCAAAAAGGGGGAGATTGAAAGCATATAGGCCCCTAGTTGGGTTTTGATGATTAATGCTGACACAAGATTACTGTGACTAGCGTGTGTTTTGCAGAGGCAACTTGAGTTAGGTCATAGTAATAGTGATTGATTGGACAATTATGGTTTTTATGCCCCTGTCGATGGAAATCGCTTCGGTTTTCAAATGATGGATGACAAGGTTAAGGACAGACTAGTTCTAAGTGTCGTTTAGCATTGGAGAGACACTTAGAGTAGTTTAGGACTTTGTTTCTTTTCCTTTGGCCGTACTATTAAGGGGGGTATGAACTAGTAGCTTGACCTAGATGAGTCTAATGGTTTAGGTGTGGTGCACACTTGTCAAACTTAGCACTAGGTAGCTCAAGGACAGCCCATAGATTAGTTGAAGTCGATGTTGTTCACAAAGTTGGTAAAACTTGAGGTGAATGGAAACTTGGATGACGACCGGACGTTGGACCAGACGCACAGGTGCCGTGTCCGGTTAGTGTTAGCTCGCGCAACTAGGGTGTGTTCATCGACGGGACACTGGATCGGACTCACAGATGCCGCATCCGGTTAGTATTAGCTCGTGTTGCTAGGGTTTGCTTTTCGACCGGACGCTGTGGACGTTGTGACCTGACGCACTAGAGGTAGCGTCCGATCAACAACAGTAAGCATCTAGAGAAGGAAATTTTTGACTAGACGCGTCTGATGGTGGCAACCAGGCGCTAGTCAAGGTCCGGTCTCTGATAACTGGGCTGGCGTCATGTAGCCATTGGCCACTGATCGGACGCGTCCGATCACTTTGACCTGAGTGTCCGGTCACCCCGAAATGTGCTGAGTTGGACCCCAACGAGTATCTTTTAAAGTGGGGAGTATAAATACCTCTCCTACTCGTCCAACTTAGCACCCTTGCCCATATGTTCAGCTGACAAACACCTTTGGAGTGCAAGGGAGAGCAAGAGCCTAGTGGAGTGATTGAGATTTAATAATCCAAGATTAAGGACCTCATTAGTGCATAGGGAGTAGCAAGTGTGTATCCACCCTTCTCATTAGGCTTGTCTTGGTCAAGTGAGAGCTTGTGCTTGTTACTCTTGGTGATTGAAAACTTGGTGATCATCCGGCGGAGCTTGTGGATGGCCTAAGTCATGGTGTGAGCGGTTGTGGACGATTCACCGCGACGGAGTGTCAAAAAATCAGCCCATAGAGAACACTTGATTCTTGCGCGGATCAAGGGAGAGCTACATCCTTGTGCGGGTGCTCCAACGAAGACTAGTGTGGAGTGACGACTCTCCGATACATCAGAAAAACATCGACGCGTTCCTCTCCCTCTCTTTACTTTAAGCATTTATATTTGAGCAATTCAATTCATGTCTCTATATTCCTAGAATTGTCATGCTAGAGTAGGATTGAAACCTAGGGTGCAAAACTCTTGTGCGATAGAACAATAGAAACACTTCTAGACATAAGGGGGTGAAATAGGCTAAGTGTAGAGCTTAATTATTGCAAGAAATTTATAATTAGTCCAATTCACCCCCTCTTTGATATCTTAATCCTTTCAGATTCCTTGGCCTGCAAGGAGCCCCCGCTTGCGGGCGGATGAGTAGGCCCTAGAGCCCTTCACCCCTGGAGTTGGTGAAGTCCTTGTCCTGCTGTGTCACGCCGGTTGCGTGACCATGCCGAGGAAGTGGCTGACAGGGTCTTGCGCCTGTTAAACGGGCAGACGACACGGCATCTCTATACCTGCCAAGTGTTGGATGCCCGGTGGGTTCCTGAACCGAGCTCTGCCTGGGTGCTGGCCCGGGTATGTGCTCGGTGGAGGCCAGGCTCGGGATGCCTGTCTAAGTATCTAACATAAATACAATGCTCAAGATTGGATTTGAACTAGCCAGTCTAGCTTGTACCATTCGTATTCATAAGATTTCGTTGATTTTACTATGATTGATGCCTCCACCGTGATTATAATGTTGAGAATGGAAATACGAAATAGATTCTTTTATTATGCTTGTTTTTCTAGATCGTATCACGAGGTACATATTTCATTAAGAGGAAGTAGAGTTGTTAAAGTACAAAGCTAGCATAAATCAAGGATTACCGCACCCAACACAAGGTCCCTAGAGCACACGCAACAAAAGAAGCAACCGACGTAAAGAGACGCGCTCCTGCAGCGCACTCTTTAACAGAGCTACGACGTGCGCGGCCAAAGAGGCCAGGCACAGACCACACAACATAGATGATCTAACCAAGAGAAAAAAAAAACTACACTAGGCGATTTTATTTCCTTGCCAACTCTATGCCCTCAAATTCATCTTATGGCCATAAAAAGGCAACAGAAAGCCAAAGGCAAGCTAACATACTGATAACTGAATGCCTCAGTTATTTATCCAGTATATGTTACTGGATCAAATGATCATTATACTGGTTGTTTTCGTTCCCTCACCACCGCCACAGGATTGTCTGAAATGGCTAATGAAAGCAACATATCTGTCATTTAGTAGCAATTGTTTGGCTCCACACAAGTTCGTGGCCTTGATCCAAAGAAAGCGAAAGATCTCAGTTCAGAAGCTTTAGCATAACTCCAGCACGATGCATGCAGCAAACACAATAAAATCTTCCCTTTTGTTAGCGTATTATCAAACTAGGTTACTAAAAGAAGTCCAAAACTAGACTGCAGTGGCCACAGGCTGGAAGAGGGAAACTAAGAGGAGTTCCTTGCAGGCCCAACATGCAGCGAGTGGAGATGCATCCATTTGATCAAAGCAGAGCTCAATTCTCTGCTATCTTTATATTAGTCATGCCACTATGATGCTATGAAACTTGTTACTTCCGAGAGCAGTCTTTATGTGAAGGACCAGAAACGGCGACCAGAGGGGGTTGAATGGGAGCCTCAAATTTCTTTCGAAATCTTCGACCACTGTCCCAACATCAATCCCCAAAAAGCATACACGAAAGACTTTATGACCACGACCCTAGAGAAGGGTGGATGCTCCCTCAGAACACAGCGGGTCACCACAGAGCAAACGGAACACAGATCGAAGCCCAAACGAGCAAACTCCCAAAAGAAAACAGCACTGCTCCTGCAAATATCGGACACGTCCGGTATTATATCGGACACGTCCGGTATGATCTCGGACACGTCCGGTATTTTCAGCAGCAAGCTGACCAAAAGAGAAAAATCCAAAACCCCGTCAAATGGTGTCCAAAAATCAAGAAATTTTAACCATAGCTCTTTAGACACCAAGGGAAGGTCTCCACCAAATTTCAGCTCAAAACTCCAAAGTGAGAAATATCGGACACGTCCTAGATCATATCGGACATGTCCGGTATGAATGAGCAGTTTCTCGGAAAAAATCAAATCAAGCCATAACTTGATCAAATCAACTCCAAATGACTTGAAACTTTGCACAAGGGTTCACAAGCGAGTAGAAAGGCAACCTCTAAAGGATCATGGCCCGAAACAAACTCTAACTCCGTGAATCGAAGGAATTGAAGAATCCCCCAAAAAATAGGTCAAGAACTTAAATTGCTCGGATCTGCGATCTCGTGAGGAATTAGTGGATTTCCTTCAGTGGAAAGCTTCTACTCATGTCATTGATCGATCCAAGTCAACAAGAACGAACCAAAACCATCCCAAAACGAAGAAACAAGAGGGGAAACAAGAGGGGACAAAAGGAGCTCGTGAAGAACACCAAAATCACATCAAGAACACAACTAAATCATGAATCCTGGAGGGCATACGGTGGTTACGGCCACCGATTCCTTCAAAACCAAGTCACAATTTGAGTTGTGGACCTCTCTCATACATGGAAGCAAACTAGAGGAAGAAACCCTAAAGGAGAAAATGAAAACTGGAGGAGGTGAGGGAGATGGGGGCTCCCTCATCCTATTTAACAGGGCTATTACACATTCTCAGTTTTGCCCCTGGATACAAATGAGTTGAACCGCTAAGCCCAAGGGCATTGTTGTCCAACCCGGTGTAATCTTGATCCGACGGCCACCGCGCCTTCTCATCGGTAGCTTCGCCTCGACGCGAACTCCCCGATGTCGTCACGTGCCGTCCGTCCCTCCTTGGAACCTCCGCCCGGGTTTTGAGGCCCAAACCCGTAAACCGTCCATCCGATGGTTTTGAGGTCCAAACCATCAAACCGTCCGCGAGTAGCGTACTCCATACGCGTCCCCCGCCATCCGACGCGTGTCACCGCCGTCCTCGACCGGCCGGCCCGCCAAGTCCTCCTGAGCCTCGCTCGACTCACGCGTCCGCCGTCTTGACCCGGTCAACACCGTCACTCCATGTCTTCTTGCACTTGTCGATGTCCCAAGTGTCAGCCACCGTGGCTAGTCACCCGGCCTCTGGGTCCCTCGGTCCAAGCCTCACGTCCGTCCTTCACCGCTCCCGGTCTGTCGGCACGGCACGTCCTCCTTGACCTTCACCTCGCCGTCGACCACTGGATCCGAGCTCCACACCTGCACAACACAAGCCAAAAGACATGTCGCACACATAGCTTTCGCCATGGTAGGGTTAGTCACCACTCAACCTACTTCGTGGATCACATTGACAATCACTTATCACAAAACGAACACACAAGGGTACTTGTCAACCTTGTGTTCGCAATCTCCCCCTTGATGAGTGCATTGTCAACACCAATACATGAACAGCTTGAGCAAAAGAAAAAGAAGAAGAAGAGAAAAGAAAGAACTCACCCAAATGACCAAAAGCCAAAGAAAAGCCAAGAACCGGGTCATTTGAAAATGAGCAAAAACTTGATCCCCAAAGACATGGGCAACGGCTCGATGCAACCAAGTAAAACAAGACTAGCCCTCAAGAAGAGGCAATGGGCTCAACGCCATTAGCAAAGCTCGAAAAGCCGAAAAACTGCTAGACCCTCCAGAAGAGGCAAAGGCTCAACACATCTAGCAAAATACCTCAAATGCAACTCCCCCTGAACAAGTGCAATCTCTCTCAAATGAATGCATATCTCTCAACTTTAGGTGAATCTCTCTCAAATGAATGCATATCTCTTAACTTTAGGTGACATTGTGAGTGTGGAAACTTCTCCCCCTTGTTGACATATGCACTTATCAAGCTAGAGCCCAAGAATTGCAACTCCCCCTCAAAACAAGCTAGGAATGTATAAATGCGCGAATGCAGAAGCTTCAAGATTATAGCAAGTAGATTGAAAGAATGCTCTAGTGGATGCTGTCATGTATATATAGCAACACATACAAGTGCTAGCAAATGCTCAAGGTGACCAAATGAAACGAAATATGGCATTTAAGCAAGTTTGATCAAGTTTGAGCAATTTTAAAAGAGGGTTCACCACCAAAGGAGCACATAGCAAAAAATAGGCAGGAGATCGACCTTGTGCTACACATGTATGCAAAGTGAACTACCCCAAACAAAGTTCACACATCATGTCATGAGACAAACTTGTGGTTTGATCAAATTTTAGACACCAATTGAAATTTATCAGAGTTATGCAGCTTATTACCAAAGTTTGTCAGACAAGTGTGTGCGAGAGGTTATCTGTGCCATCAAAACCTGACTTAGCGACCATGTCAAGCCTATGCCAAAGGCAATCAGAAGCTTAAGACAATGATCTCGGTATCCATTACAGAGCTCAAGTTCACCAATAAGTGCAATTTGGAGCTGTCTCGATACTCTGACATAGGATAGTACAGACCCATCCCGATCTTTTCAAATCACTTAGTTTGATTTTCAAGTTTTAGCACAAATTCAAGTTTCTCAAGCAAGTGTGTAACTCAAAGTATGAGCCGTAGCAACTAAGCATATACATGAAGCAAGAAAAAGATCTCTACACATGCTAGTGCCACAAGTAGTGGTGAACACATTTCATGTTTCAACAAGTTTTAATCAAGTTCACAGTTTGGAAAACAAGCTTAGCTCATAACATGCATCAATTGATCAAGAGGAGCCTAAACCAAAAGCACATCATGTATATCCATAACATCCCCAACAAGAGCATAGTGTCAATCTAGCTACTATAAGGATGAAGCTCAGAATGCAATATGATACATGATGATATGATATACAAGTATGATATAAAAACAAAAACAAAGGCTAAACTACAAAGAAAAGAAAAACTAGAATACAACAACCAAAGTTTTCCTCCTCTAAAAAGGGAAACAAACTCCAAGCTCCCCTCGCAAGCGAGCAAACTGGGCTTGGTCAAGTGGTTTGGTGAAGATATCTGTGAGCTGGTTTTGGGTATCAATGTGGTGCAGATCGATATCACCTTTCTCATAGTGGTCACGCAAGAAGTGAAAGCAAACTTCTATGTGCTTTGTCTTTGAGTGAAGGATTGAGTTTTTGGCTACACTTATGGCACTGGTGCTGTCACAAAACAAAGGCACTCGCCTAAACTCTAACCCAAAGTCTCTCAGAGTAGCTATCATCCAAAGCAACTGGGAACAACAAGCAGCAGCAACAACATACTCAGTTTCTGTGGTGGATTGGGCGATGCTAGACTGCTTGCGAGAAGACCAAGACACAAGAGAAGATCCAAGAAACTGACAAGTCCCTGAAGTGGACTTCCTCTCAACATGACAACCAGCATAATCCGCATCAGAATACCCACAAAGAGAAAGAGAGGAGGAGGCTGAAAACCAAAGACCAAACTCGGGTGTGAAACGAAGGTACCTGAGGATCTGCTTGATGGCTTGACGATGAGACGTGCACGGCGAAGACTGAAAGCGCGTGCACAAGCAGACTGCGAACTGGATGTCTGGTCTCGTCACCGTTAGGTACAGTAGGGACCCAATCATGCTTCGGTATTCCTTCTGGTCCACGGCTTCTCCCTCCTTGTCCTCATCTAGGGCCATTGTGGTTGACATAGGCGTCAAAAGAGGCTTGGCCTCACCCATATCAAATTTCTTGAGCACATCCTTAGTGTACTTGCCTTGGTGCACGAACGTCCCCTCACGAGTTTGCTTGATTTGCAGCCCAAGGAAGAAAGTCAATTCACCCATCATGCTCATCTCAAATTCCCTGCTCATAGTATCTGAAAACTTGGCAACAAGAGCATGAGAAGAGCCACCAAAGATTATATCATCCACGTATATCTGAACCAAAAGGATGTCTATGCCTTGCTTGAGGAGGAACAAAGTCTTATCTATAGAACCCATCCTAAAACCCTTATCAAGCAAGAAAGCTTTTAAACGCTCATACCAGGCTCTTGGGGCTTGTTTCAAACCATACAAGGCTTTGTGGAGTTTAAAAACATGGTTGGGGTACTTTGGATTTTCAAAGCCAAGGGGTTGCCTCACATAAACCTCTTCCTCTATGTACCCATTCAAGAAGGCACTCTTTACATCCATCTGATACAGCTTGAACCCTTTCGAAGCTGCAAATGCTAAAAGAATCCTAATGGCTTCTAGACGGGCAACAGGAGCAAAGGTTTCTTCATAGTTTATTCCCACTTTTTGGCAAAAACCCTGAGCCACTAATCTCGCCTTGTTTCTCACCACCACCCCATCCTCACTCTACTTGTTCTTGTAAACCCACTTTGTACCTATGGGGTGGCACTCTGGTGGAGGTGGAACTAAAACCCACACTTGGTTCCGCTCAAAGTTCTCTAACTCCTCGTGCATAGCATTAACCCAATCGGCATTAGATAGTGTGTGTCCAATATCTCGAGGCTCAAAAGAAGCTACGAAAGCAGAATGAGCGAAATGGGAAATATGATAAGACTTGGAACGCGATACCCTTTCATCGATGTCGCCGATCATGGTCTGAGGAGGATGGCGTTGCTGGATATGTCGAGGTGCACCCAAAGATGAAGTCGCCTCCCCCTCATCCATAGCTAGGGCCTCCTCAGTCGATTGAGGAAGCGGCTCGCACGGACCCCATGAAGTAGAGGTGGAGGGCTCAGGGCCGTGAGCCGAAGTGGTCGAAGCTGGCTCGATCGGGGCAGCCGGTTGAGATGGCTTGGGATCATCCCAATCGACGTCATCGTCATCCTCAACGAAAATGCTATCACCCATCTCTTCATCACCTGCACGTTCAAAGACCAAAATAGAAGAGGGCATGGTTTCGTCGAAGGTGACTTCACAAGTCTCCACGACACGGTTAGTCTCAAGATTAAGCACACGGTACGCATGTGAATGAGAAGCGTAACCGAGAAATATACCGTCCAAAGATCTAGATTCAAACTTGTCAAGATTACCTTGCTTAAGAATGAAGCACCTGCAACCGAAGACTCGAAAATGACTCACCTTGGGTGGACACCCAAACCGCAACTCGTAGGATGTCTTCTTTAAGAAAGCACGAAGAAAAATGCGGTTTGAAACATGGCAGGCGGTGTTGATAGCTTCGGCCCAGTAACGCCTAGGAGTCCTATGCTCATCGAGCATCGTCCTGGCCATTTCAACCAAAGTCCAATTTTTGCGCTCAACAACACCATTCTGCTGAGGGACATAGGGTGAAGAAAACTGATGTTCAAGACCCAAGGAAGCACAGAAGGTGTCAAACTGAGAGTTTTTGAACTCAGTGCCATTGTCACTACGGATAGCTCATATGGCATTCTTTGGTAACTCAGTTTGCAACCTCAAGATCAAGTCACGAGCATGAGAAAATGCTTCATCCTTGCCCTCCATGAAAAACACCCAAGAATAACAAGAAAAATCATCCACGATCACAAGAACATACCACTTCCCTCCCTCTGACCGAACCCGAGCCGGACCAACAGTGTCCATATGGAGTAGCTCACCGGGTCTCGTTGTCATGACCTGAGTCACTAGAGGATGGGAAGCAGCCACCATCTTTCCATGGCGACAGGGATGGCATACCAGATCCTTCTCAAACTTAAGTTTGGGCAATCCTCGGATCATGTCAAGAGAACTCAACCTCACTAGGAGATCGAAGCTCAAGTGACCAAGTCTCCTATGCCACTTCCACAAATCAGAAGAAGATCCGGCAACCAAACAGCGAGAAGAACCAAAAGACTGAGAGAAATCAGCTCTGAAAACTCAGCCAAAAGGAACGATCTGATAAACTAGATGTCCCTGAGAATCGAGCACACGAGAAAGTCCAGTCTTAAAGCGCACCTCAAACCCATCTTGAAGGAGTTGCAAAACAGAGAGCAAATTGAAATGCAGGCTTGAAACCAAAGCAACGTCCTTCAAGATAAAAGACTCATTGACCCGAATGGTCCCACGAGACAGCACCTTACCTTTGCTATTGTCCCCAAATGTGATGTACTCCTTGTATTGCATGGGGTCGAGGCTGGAGAACCATTTGGAACTTCCGGTCATGTGGCGCGAACAGCCAGAATCAACAAGCCACGTGTTCTCCAGGCCTCCGCTCTCATTTTCATCGTCGTCGACGTCGACGTCCTTTTTGAGCTTTGCTCCACCGTCAACCGCCATAGTGCAAAACCCACCACGGTTTGCACCGGCAACAAAGCAGAGACCGTTGAGCTTGTCCTCGTGCTTCTTCTCGGACTCATCGTCGGTCGAGGGAGAAGAAGAGTGATCATCATCAGAGTCGTCGTCGAGGTCGCTGAGGGAGGCGAGGAAGGCGCGTTCTTGAGCTTTGGCCTTCCTGCGGTACGCCTTCTTGATCGCCTCCTTGTCGAAGCCGCCCTTGGCCTTGTGCTTGCCGGAGGTGTAGTTGCGCTTATCCTTGCGCTTGCTGGAGTCATACTTGTTGGTGAAAGGCTTCTTCTTGGGGCAGTGCACGACAAAGTGGTCTGGATCTCCACATCCATAGCATCCCTCCTTCGGGCCACCACTGCGTCGGCGGTTCAAACGGTTGTTGTAAAACCAAGAGAACCGACTGATGACGAGTGCCAACTCATCATCCTCAAGAGACTTTAGCTGCTCCTCTGTGACTGACATCAAGCACGACAAAGAGAAAGAAGCTTGTGAAGGGTTAGTCAATGAACTTGAACCACTACCTGAGACCAAAGCCATGGTTGGTGCAGAAGGATTCTTGAGCTTGGCTTGGGTTTGGTAGTCGATCTCTATGGACTTGAGCTTGCTAAAAAGCTCATCAACGGTGAGGGTGTCGTAGTTGGCCGACTCGATGATCGCCGACACCTTCACATCCCATACCTTTCGATCAAGGGCATAGAGAAGCTTGAGCGCCCTCTCATGATCACTATAAGGTAGGTTGGCCTTGTTCGCTTTTATTTTGTTGACAATAGTCTAAAAGCGGGAAAACATGGCATCGATGGACTCGCCATCAAACTGAGAGAAGTTCTCATACTCGCGCTTGTACGTCTCGTAGAGTCTGGTCTTGACCTGTGCGGTCCCCTTGTGATAGCTCTGAAGTCTCACCCAGATCTCTCGAGCTGTAGTACAATCAGAGACACGCTCGAACTCAGAAAGCGAAAGACTCGAGAAAAGCACACTGCGAGCTTTGCTATTTGCATTGTGCCGATCTTTGTGATCTTGGGTGGTACGGGCCACAACAAGGAGCACAACGTAAGTAGCATCCTCACAAATTTCCCAGACGAGCCAATCAATCCCCTGGAGATGCGCAGACATGCGGATCTTCCAATAAGGATAGTTGGACCCATCAAAGTGCGGTGGTTTGCTGGAACCACGCTCCATGTCGCCTTCGTAGATCACGGACCGATTAAGGTGGAATGATCCTTAACAGGCTCTGATACCAATTGAAGGACCGGAAACGACGACCAGAGGGGGGGGTGAATGAGAGCCTCAAATTTCTTTCGAAATCTTCGACCACTGTCCCAACATCAATCCCCAAAAAGCATACACGAAAGACTTGATGACCACGACCCTAGAGAAGGGTGGATGCTCCCTCAGAACACAGTGGGTCACCACAGAGCAAACGGAACACAAATCGAAGCCCAAACGAGCAAACTCCCAAAAGAAAACAGCACTGCTCCTGCAAATATCGGACACGTTCGGTATTATATCAGACACGTCCGGTATTTTCGGACACGTCCGGTATTTTCGGACACGTCCGGTATGATCTCGGACACGTCCGGTATTTTCAGCAGCAAGCTGACCAAAAGAGAAAAATACAAAACCCCATCAAATGGTGTCCAAAAATCATGAAATTTTAACCATAGCTCTTTAGACACCAAGGGAAGGTCTCCAACAAATTTCAGCTCAAAACTCCAAAGTGAGAAATATCGGACACGTCCTAGATCATATCGGACACGTCCGGTATGAACGAGCAGTTTCTCGAGAAAAATCAAATCAAGCCATAACTTGATCAAATCAACTCCAAATGACTTGAAACTTTGCACAAGGGTTCACAAGCGAGTAGAAAGGCAACCTCTAAAGGATCATGGCCCGAAACAAACTCTAACTCCGTGAATCGAAGGAATTGAAGAATCCCCCCAAAAATAGGTCAAGAACTTAAATTGCTTGGATCTGCGATCTCGTGAGAATTAGTGGATTTCCTTCGGTGGAAAGCTTCTACTCATGTCATTGATCGATCCAAGCCAACAAGAACAAACCAAAACCATCTCAAAACGAAGAAACGAGAGGGGAAACAAGAGGGGGACAAAAGGAGCTCGTGAAGAACACCAAAATCACATCAAGAATACAACTAAATCATGAATCCCGGAGGGCATACGGTGGTTACGGCCACCGATTCCTTCAAAACCAAGTCACAATTTGAGTTGTGGACCTCTCTCATACATTGAAGCAAACTAGAGGAAGAAATCCTAAAGGAGAAAATGAAAACTGGAGGAGGTGAGGGAGATGGGGGCTCCCTCATCCTATTTAACAGGGCTATTACACATTCTCAGTTTTGCCCCTGGATACAAATGAGTTGAACTGCTAAGCCCAAGGGCGTTGTTGTCCAACCCGGTGTAATCTTGATCCGACGGCCACCGCGCCTTCTCATCGGTAGCTTCGCCTCGACGCGAACTCCCCGATGCCGCCACGTGCCGTCCGTCCCTCCTCGGAACCGCCCGTCCGCCCGGGTTTTGAGGCCCAAACCCGTAAACCGTCCATCCGATGGTTTTGAGGTCCAAACCATCAAACCGTTCGCGAGTAGCGTACTCCATACGCGTCCCCCGCCATCCGACGCGTGTCACCGCCGTCCTCGACCGGTCGGCCCGCCAAGTCCTCCTGAGCCTCGCTCGACTCACGCGTCCGCCGTCTTGACCCGGTCAACACCGTCACTCCATGTCTTCTTGCACTTGTCGATGTCCCAAGTGTCAGCCACCGCGGCTAGTCACCCGGCCTCTGGGTCCCTCGGTCCAAGCCTCACGTCCGTCCTTCACCGCTCCCGGTCTGTCGGCACAGCACGTCCTCCTTGACCTTCACCTCGCCGTCGACCACCGCATCCGAGCTCCACACCTGCACAACACAAGCCAAAAGACATGTCGCACACATAGCTTTCGCCATGGTAGGGTTAGTCACCACTCAACCTACTTCGTGGATCACATTGACAATCACTCATCACAAAACGAACACACAAGGGTACTTGTCAACCTTGTGTTCGCATTATGTTTGTTTTTCTTCCTGTTGGGTTTGCAAAAGTGCATCCATTTCTTTGAGTGATGCCAGTTTCAGAGAGTACAGCAATTCCTTCATCGTTGTCATATTCACTTGAGTTGGATCCACTGCTGAGGTATCTTTTTGAGAAGAAACTGAGCCTGAAGAGGAATGTGACTGCAATGGCTACCGAGCTCAAGGATGCCAGGAACAGGCTTGCTTCACAGGAACTGTTTCTGGCTCAGGAATTAGAAGCCAGAAAGGTATGTTTCATTCTGTGTAATTGGTCAGATTTTGGTGCTCTGTGTCACAATGGATTGGAAATTGTTGAAAGGTCGCTTAGCTAAAGGCGAAAATTTTGGAGGATGAGGTGAGCAAACTGTAGAAATGCCTAGAGGACAAAGATGAGCAGCTGCGTGCATCGCTATGTAGCACTGAGCAGGTGTTCTCCCCTTGCTCTCTCCACTTCCTTCTGCAATTACTCCTCCCAGGCTCCCAGTCACAAATAAATAATGTTTTGGTTTGGATGCAGATACAGTTAAAGACTTTATAGCGTGTTTGGTTTGAGGAATTACTCCATCTTAGATGAGGTGGTGCATCATGGGTTCATTTCTTAAATTTGGTGAAATGACTTCATTCCTCATGCTAGTATACTGATTAGCTTGTGAGGAATAAGATGATGATGCACCAACCTATTCCATTCCACAAACCAAACAAAAAAAAAAAGGTAAGAAATGAGTAGATGATAGACTAACTCATTCCTCAGACCAAACACCCTTATCTAAAATTTGGCCATCAACAGCATTTCACATATTGTGATTGAAATTTGTCAGAAATAGTAGTTTCATTATATTATAATTTCGCTCTACCTTTTAAATTATATTTGAGATTGGAAGGGACAGGGGAGTATTCTGCAAGACTTTCCCTTAAGATCGTGTTTCGGTTCTGTAGCTATGCCTTGCTCTTACCTTTTGCTCATTGCTAGTGATGAACTAACTTTGCGGTTTCATTTTTTTATGTTGAAATGGTACTGAAATTAGCTGTCTAGTGTCTACTATATCAAAATTGTGTTACTGTGTTATGCTTCTACACATCTTTATGAACATATGCTTGTTATTTCATTTGCTTCTCCAGCAGTTACACTTTAAGTAATCATTTTGTCATGTAGTTTTTACTTTTTAGCGCTTAGTAGATTAGCTTCAGATTAAATGACCATCTGCTATTCAGTGATCCTGTAACGTTTGCGTTTATATATATGACTTAATAGTTAATAATGGTGATGTACTGATCTCTTCATGTCAATACCCAGTATGAATCTATTTATGTTCCTAGTCATTTCTTCTCAGTTGCTATTCAAATCAGCGGACAGCTCCCATAATGAATAATTCTTCTTATCTACAGTTTCGCAATGAGTTGGATGGTCTCAGATCACAACTTTCAGTGATCCAAGCTACTGCAGAGTCCACTGCTGTGCCAGCCAAGACAACGCTGTTGCACTGCTCGTGTTTGTTAGGAAAGCTGAATGATAAGAACAGCTCAATCAACTTGACAAGTACCTCGAGAGCAGGGATCCCTCACTAAGACAATTCAAAGATCGTTACTCTTTGAGAACCGAGTCTAACATCACGGATGTTCCATCAAAGAACAGCAAGAACATTGACCAGGATATGATTTTTGAGGATGATGGTGTGGCCAAGCTGAGACAGGGTATAAGGGTGCTATCTGCTCACTGGGAAAACAGAAGCAAGGAACTGGAATCACAGGTAGACCTTGAATCATGAATGGTGCTTCAAAATGCCTCACTTGGTGTGAAATATCTTTGTAACATCTAAAATCTGTTGACAAATAGTTGCACAAGCATCGGAGGGCAGCCCAGGAGATGAAGAGGAGGGTAATTAGACTTGAACTCGGCATCCAAGAACCACGGTCTCGGTTACCGAAACTTCAGAGGGTAATTTTTTTGTTTTTTCATATCAAAATAATGTTTTTTTCCCGAAAACATCTAGTCAACAAAGGACGTAAGTGTTCTTGAAACATTTCCACCGTTCACTGAAAACCCAATAGTGTATACTGCCAAGGTTCGAGTCAAACGGACAAGCTATGCACGGCCTGCAGGCTGCAGCAATGTTCACCGTTGAAACCTTCAAACATACATGTGCCATTTCTACAAGCCGTCAAATTTAGCACGTTCACTATCGCAGTGCAAGGTTAGCACTGTCATACTGTATTATAGAAGGGACAGAGCACTTACTCTTAATAAAGAAGTAAGAAATCAGACGGCCGTGGAGCAGCCCAGTTGTAGTGGCTCAGGCGACAAGCACAATCTCTGGGAGAGCTCAGCCTTCAAGCTCATAGCATCCATGTCAATGTTGATCCTATTTACACTCGCAAAGCGATGAACTCTCACGGTCTCGTTTTTGCTTACCGAAAATCCAGACGTACATGTTTGAATCAGTAGGTAGCTCATTGTTCGGAAGAAAGATATGCCATTAGCTATGTAATTAATCACCAAATTTTGCTTCACGATCCAAACCAAATTTGTTGGCATCACGCCTATATCGGTGTGACTGTACTATGTTCAAGCCACACTATAGCCTTTGCCATTTGAGATGGGAAAATGTGTGTTGTAAAATTATGGTGATACTCGTCACAGGATGGCAATTTTAAATAGGCATTAATGTCTGCAAGCCAATTTTTACCGAGTCAAAATATCACCAAAGTTAAGATTCGGAATGCGATTTGTTTGGTACTGAATTTTTAGCAATGCCTTCCAAAATATTGGCAAGGCACCATCTCTCACTTGTTGGTAGCGAACCAAGTGCCAACCTTGATTTGATTGCTCTATATCAAAATATTAGCTTGCCCTAATATTGTAGTGCGCACATTTTAGCTTACTCCAAAATATTGGCCTTCAATCAAGCAGTCTCTAATACCCTCGTCTTACAAAAAGCCAGACCATGTACTAACCTTAAACTGTAACGAATCATTTTGAATCGGAGGCTACAATGAGGAATTTTACTGAGATCCTCAAATTGGATGCTGCTTGACCTCATGGATCTAACCGACACCAGATGGAATGCAACCGAACAATAGGTTACAGTTTATAGTCTATGGCACTCAGGATACAGAGACTAGTAGGTAACAACCAGAAACTGCAAGAGGTTATGTCCTGGTGAACATCCAGGGTCAAGTGTATTAAGCCAAACACCATATTTATCTTAATTCAATGCTACATGATTTGTCTGATTCTGATACTCTCGCCAGGTAAAAGCAACGGCAGTCATTCATTCATCCTGCAACCAGAAGAATCAAATAAGGTACTTCTAGGGCAAAAATCTCATCACAAGCACTAATCTATATACAGCCAGCTTCCCAGCTATTCCTCCACAAATGAACCTTGACACACTGTATTCTGTGTCATAAATGGTGAATTGAAGATTGTGATCCAGTGTGTTCACCAGGGTTGTTGGATGCACGTGCATTCAGCAGGGGCTGGAGCGCCTTCACCACAATGCTCATGTTTGGTCGAAAGTCAGCTTCATATTGCACACAGAGTGCAGCAACAGCTGCAAACTATTTGAACAACAAAAGGAACAGGAAAATGTGATAAATAAGGGTTTCAAAACCATTAAGATACTCCCTCAATTCCAAATTGTAAGTCATTCCGGCATTTCTAGGTACATAATATTTGCTATGCATCTCAATATACACTATGTCTAGATATATAGCTTTTACTATGTATCTAAAAAAGCAGAACGACTTACAATTTGGAATGGTGGGAGTATTGAACATTTAACATCAATTGACGACAGACAACAGTAAATGAAAACATAAACTGAAACGGTATAAGTTACTGATAATGTGATATCAGGTTTGCATAATGTAAGTATAACAATGTTACTATTTATGATTTTATATGAAGCATGTAATCTCCTTTTGTTAGCCTCTGAGGAAGGAACACATCACTAAGAGAAAACCTAAAGGTTGCAACAACTAGAGCCTAAATAACTTATCACACCTTTGCAACAGATTTAGGAGGATATTCTCCTCCAAGTCTTGAATCAACACATTGCCTAACTTTATCTTCACTAAGCCGTGGAGTTGCCTGCAGGCATGAAAATAGGCATTACTTTGATTCGTCAAGCAGCACAAAGCATAAATATGAGTATTTTAAAAAAGAAGGCAATATATTGCACAAATACAAGATAACCTCTAACTGTAGAACTATAAAACATATAATAGCTAATATAAATGTTTACCCATGTCACAAGGCTTTGCTGTCCTCTTGGTAATGTATGATCCACAGGCTTTCTTCCAGTCAGGAGCTCCAGAAGAACAACTCCAAAACTGTACACGTCACTCTTAGAGCTAAGTTGTCCAGTCATTGCATACCTACACCAAAGTTTTCAACATTTAAGCAAAAAAATGGATACAGGTGTCAGTGAAACTGAAAAGAAAACTGCACATACTCAGGTGCATGATAGCCAAATGTTCCAAGAACCCTGGTCGAATGAAGTCGAGCTGCCATATCAGGAGCTTGGTTTGACAAATCAAAATCAGCTATTTTAGATACATCATCATCAAATAGAAGAACATTGCTGGACTTGATGTCCCTGTGTATGATATGAGGCTGCGCTTTCTCATGAAGATACTCGAGGCCTTTTGCTGCTCCAACAGCAATCTTCACTCGTTGTATCCAGGACAAGACTGGACCAGGCTGAGCTCCTTTCACACCTTTGCGTCCTGTGGAGTTCAAATTCAAACTCATCAGCTATCCGGAAAGAAGCTAAAGAGAATAATATATTTCAAAGAACACTAGATTTTAGAAGTAAAAAGAGTAATACCATGAAGCATATCGTGAAGAGAACCCATAGTAGCAAATTCATAAGCAAGGATGCGGGTGTTCCCATCAACACAGTAACCAAGCAACTCTACGACATTGTCATGCTTAAGCCTTGACACCATGGAGACCTGCAAGTGTAGAGATATATTTTATAAGAAGAAAGACTAGCAAAGATGCACAATTCATTGATAAAATCAATGCACACCTGTGCCAAAAACTCTTGCTCTGGCTGCTTGCTTGAATCTAACTTTTTGATCGCAGCACTCCTACCATTTTCTAGTACACCAAAATATACTCTGCCAAAAGACCCCTCACCAATCAAAGCTTCATCGCCAAAAGCCTTTGTGACCTCCCTAATTTCTTCTACAGGAATAGTGGGGACAGCGATTGGCTGCACTTTCACAGGTTGAGCACCCCTGGGAGTTGGATCAGCAGTGCGATAAGCATCATCCCCTGAAGGTTGATAATAATTCAGGTAAATTTTACAGTCAGCCACTGCGATGATAGTTTGGTTATGAGGCTGATAATATGAATATGGATAATAGTTTTAGGAAATGCTAAGCTACATATATAATTTAGAGGAACATTACTTGCTGGGTAGCCACCAGGGTATGGACCTCCATTATCAGGTGTTCTTTGAGTATCTTCGCCTCCACAGCATGCCAAGCACGACATGTTCAAACTTAGCCAAGACCTAAGAAATGAAGCACCTTTCTCTTATAAGCATTAAGCAGAAAAACTAAAAATGCCAAAAAAAAAAAGGCTCCAAAATTACAAGTAACTGAATAGGGGAAAATAGCGTGTCAAACAAGCAAAGCACTGCCTACTAACAGGATTTGTTCAAATTACAAATGATTGTTTCCCTATGGTAGACATGGTAAACGGGTACCTGACAGACATACTCAACTTCCTAAACATGACCATCACTCAAAAATTTGAATACCAAAATAAGATTGCAACAAAATGCAATAAGTAATGTATTCCTCTTGAATAAGTAACATCAACAAAGAATTTCCAAATAACACGACAACAAAGTTTCATGGACCTGTAGCTGATAAATGTTTAACAGTTTAGTATGAACTATCAAGAATCTGTAAAATCTGATTCCACTTTATCTAAAATTACTTCCATTCTAGATATCTGGAAGCACTAGCAACAAAAGGGAGAAGACCTAAGAAATAATTTTAATGGCAAGCAGGCACCAGAACCAAAAATAAACTACCAAAGACCACTTGCATTAAAATATAGAGAAGAACTGGAAAACGACTCTCTGCATTTTAAATAAAAGTAAGGACAAAATCAAAGATTCCAGGCTAGACATGGAGTTAAGTAGTTAACCTTACACAAAGTCCAAGATGTCATTATTTTTATGCGTAATAAATTCTTGATCATTTGTCATGTGGGGCCACTCCTACTCTCTTGCGGTGATCGCGCACTATGGCGGTTATCTGTGTGCGTCCCTGGCGTGTTTCCTCCTGGAGTAGGAGTGGCCCCACATGACATCATTGAAGAATTTTGCAATGCCTTAAGTGCAAACATCCCATAAGGGCAGACCCCAGTGCCGGAGGCTCCCACATGAGTGGGGTCTGGGGAAGGGAAAAACCGAGGCAAGCCTTCCCCCCACAAAATCTGCAGAGAGGCTGCTTCGAACCCGCGACCTGGTGACTCAGTGAGACAGCTCTCACCACTGCACCAGGCCTGTCCCATAGTTAGAATTAAATATATCTACCACGTAACATTAATCCAATACCTTATGTTCTGAGTACTGAAGCTGAATGCAAAATAAGGCACTAGATGACGCTCATCACCTCTTGTCATCGCCATCGCATGATCCAAAGCATAAATGCAGCTATGGAATACTCCCTCCATAATCTTTTCTACGGCGCACGGAGGCGTCTTACAGATACCAAGGAACTCTAGGAGATGGAGGTGGCAGGTAAATGATGTGCCGTACGCTACTCGCATGGCCACGTTGTTGCCGCAGATTAGTTCCACATGTATCCATGCATGCATGCATGCAGTACATCAGCAGAAACAATTCACATCCGAGACCCGGGTTGCATGCAAAGGAACGCTTCGATTTTAGATCGCCGAGTAATTGCCAAAGATTTTGGTTGGACACTGATTAGACTCCACGGTACCTATTCGACGACTTATAAAACTTCAAAAACATGAGATCTATCGGCGCCTACAAAAGATTATGGAGGGAGTAATTTACTAAATCAGACATCTAGAACCCACTATTTAAGGATACACAAAAATAACAATATACCTATTACAAAGTTACATAGAAAACATTAATTAAACAAGCAAGAGCCGCTATAAGCCATACCAAGCATTCAGTATTAGTTAGCTAATTTGCTACCATGTTTTTTCTCAGGATTTTCTTTAAAACAAAAAATCCTCATACTAATTATAAGCAAAAAGGTTTCCACACCAAAATGTAGGTTCAGTGCTGACAGGCCTGTGGCCTGGTGGAGCCAGTGGGGGTTTGAATCCCCATCCCACACCCCTGGCCTCCTATGAAGGCTGCGCAATGGGGAAGCATCATTCTTAAAAAAACATTATATATAAAATTGCTCTCTCATGGCCTCATCCTCCATTGGACCTAGTAGAAATTCTGTATTGGTCACTCGTGAAATCTAATTCTATTTACTAGCGCGATAGGACAATGATGACCTTTGGGTTTGTTTCAGATTGCAGTATATGACAGAACAAACAGAAGGAAACAAAAACAAAGAACTGATTGATTAACAAAAAATACTTATATACCTACTTCGAACAAAGAATAGATATAAAAATTGTGGGCAAGGACAACTAAAATAAGCTTCACTTTCGAAGTATCCTTACTATCAAAGAACTAGCTCCGATAGAAAAAAAAATGAATCGGAAATAGGGACTACGAACTAAGGTAGACCTTACTTCTTTGGACTTGAAGAAGAGGTACCTACCAGTAATCGCATCCCAGATCACAAGCAAATTGAAACAGAACTTTTGACTCAGGTCGAGACCTTTGGAAATAAGAACTAAATCATACACAAACTTTCCCCCAAGCCCGTACAGTACTCACATCCGTCGCAATCGACGCAGCCACGCAGGCTCTCCCTCCCCACTTGCTGCCGCCGTGGGGAAACCATGGCGCACCAAAGGACGCAACGGCGGTTGCGACGGACCGCAGCCCGCTGGGGCTTCATGCGGACGGGAGGCGTTCCCCGGCGCCCGAAACGACTTCGAGGAACTTTATGAAAGTACTGGTAGAGGGGAACGGGAGTACAGCAAAAAAAAATCTCACCTTTTGTCTTCCCGGAAGGAGTTGGAAGGGGGCGGTGGCGCAGGATAGCCACGGCGGCCGGCGCGGGGCAAGAAAATTCGCCGCAGAAGCGAGAGAAGGAAAAGCTGGTGTACTGGTTCGGAGTCTTCGGTGTTTCCTTGCGGTGGGCATAACATAGCTTCACCGTTTCACACCGTTCACTGTTTCACGTCGTGCGCCCATCCACTTGCTCTCGGGCTTGCGCCAGGGCCCCGGGGTGGAGTTTTTGGAATTCAGCCACTGCAACGAGTGGCCTTCGCTGAATTACCATTCTACAATGAGGATTTTATAACGGGGATTTGCTGGATCACCGTTATAAAACACGATCAACCCACCAAAATACCATTTGATGAGTTTGGGACTCATAAACGAATTTTCTTCCTCATTTGCCCCTACCCTTTCCTTCTTTGCTTTCACGGGCTGCTCCTCACACGGACGGAACAGAGGGAGATGGAGCGGGCGCGCTGCTTCTTCTCCAATTTTTTTTAAAATCACTCAAGTTCTAGCATAAATAGAGTCACTATATTTTTTTTAAAAAAATTAAGCACTATTATGGTATTTTCTTATTTAAAATGAATTAGTTAGGATTTTTTAGAAAGTAAATCAATTTTTATTATTTTTAAAAATATAAAGCCACCTTTGAAACCAGTTATATTGATGGCCAAATTTGATCAACAGTAATAGTTCGGTGGTCTAAAGTTTTTTCCTTTTAAAAGTTACGTAGCCAAAAATAAAACTCAACCAATAATTGAAGACCTAAAAATGAACTTTCTCTATAAATATAAATGGCTAAAAAAATCCAGATTGGCTTGATTCTTTTTTTTTTTTTTGGCGAGACCCAAACGCAGACGTTCACACACGAACGCACACTCACCCTTTATAAATGCACGCACGCATACCTTACTCCTATAAGCACCTCCAAAGAACTGAGCTGGATATACGAACCCGTATTAAATCGACGACTTAAACTCAGATAGACAGATTTCATGACAAAGAACCTAACCAACTGAACTACACTCATTTCACATTTGGGTTGATTCGTCGAAAAGCTTGAACTAGCTCGTAACAAGGAGCTTGGGGCTTGCGCTACAGGTTGCGTAGGTGTGATGCCATAGTTGTATGACAGCTCTGCCATTTGTGCCAACGACACCTCTAGGAATGAGAAGTCAGAAGCTTGTTCGGCTGCAATTCTGCAACAATCGCAGCAAGTGTGGCTATTTGGTTTGTACAGTAATCGGTGAGTAGTGTATAACAAGCAACAGTAGCACTGGTGCAGAAAAACACTTCCGAGCATTGTCTTAGGAAGCGGCGGAGCGTGGCATCAAACAAAGGAGAGGCTAGCTAATTTCGTCCCTAGCAGCGCGGGTCCAACAACTAACGGGCCTGCTCCTCCAAAAATCCTCACCTTCTCTACAATAACAGAAATCTCCGATTCCCACTCACTTCACTTCATGGCTTCACCTTGACTCCTCTTCGCCATGCCGCCACGCGCCGCGCAGCGCCCCCATCTCGCGTCGCGTCTACCGTTGCGCCACACTCTATCCCCCGCCGCGCATGGGCCACCTCGCTGTGTCCCATTCCACTCCATGCCGTACCCCCGCCCCTCGCCTCATCGAGGTGGTGCCGAGGTGCTGCCGACGCCGCCATTCCCATGGCCGCTTCGACGCCGGCACCGCTGCAACGCTCGTCCACAGTTCGCGACATCAAAGATTCAGAGTGGCCAGACCATGCTAGACATAGGCGCAGCTGGCCACTACCATGCTATGCCACCATCCTTGGCCGCTAGCTGGCCGGAACCGGCCACTCTCCACTCTGCTCTGCGTCATCTGGAAGAAAGATGAAAAACGCATGTTATAAATGTATGTTTCAAGTATTTCAGATGTTTCATTGGCATATTGCAAGTGTTTCGTATGGATGTAGCAAAATTAGATTGGGTTGTTGCATATATTACAATAATTGTACACATATGTTGTAAGCATCTGTTCTAAATGTTTCCTCTGTTTTTTCATACGCATGTTTGCAAGTGTGTTTATCTGGACGTTGCATGTGTTTTATTTGGATGTTGCATATATTTTGTAATGGCTTTTTAAAGCGTTTTTCAGGTGTTTTTACAAGTGTTTCAGACATGTTGCAAGTGTTCCAACTGTTTCGAACGTATTATTGCAAATGTTTAATTTAGATGTTTCAAAAGTAAATCAGGTATTGCATCTTCCCCTCGCATTCTGCTCGTCTCGGTGTCTCCTCTTCTCGATGTTGGTGATGTTCAGACGGCGTGGGCCCACGTCGGGGCGGGCGATGTGGATAGGGCAAGTCGTTCGAGTACATGCTAAACCCGAGCGGACAGGGCGTGCGGGATGAAACAGATGCGGGACCCAAGGAGTTGCATCCAGACACAGGCTAGGGCCCTGTGTCCGGGTGCTAGCCTGTCCCGAAATTGGCTTTGTTTGGTTGCCAGGTGCCTACATGGGCCTGGCTGACTCGTGTAAAACGGTCTCGCGGTCTCGCTCTTAGAGAAACGAAATCAGGTTTTGTTTCAGATGAGCCTGGCTGACACGGTGCATCTCGTGTGCTCGGCGTTCTCTTGGCGCGTGCATGAGGCGAGCACGAAGGACGAAGCAACCCAACCAATCAACTTCTGTGAGCAGATTGGATATATGAAAACATGAGCGAAACAAACTAATAATCTTGTATGCAGCGTAAATCAAGGCATCAAGCGAATGGAAGAAACTGAATGAACGGCAGCGTACGCAAGCCAATGACCTTTCCAGCTCCACTCCATTGAGGACTTGTCTGGATACTAGCTTATAGGCTACCAAGGATCCAAACAGCTCCAGCTTGTAAGCAGCTTATATAATCTACACACCTCCATATTCTACAATCTAGCAAGTTGAGGATACCCAGCTTCTATTAGCTTTTGGATTGAACTTGACCAATCTGCCTCTCACTTTTTGGCCCACTCATTGGAGCCAACTTTTAGAAATGAGGGTGTTTTGGTAATTTTACACTGTACAGTGCTATAAGCCAGCTTTTAGAAGTTCTGAATACAAAAACCTCTCGTTTCAGCTTTTATAATCTAGCTTATAGGAATCTGACTTTTATAAGCTAACTTCTGCAGTCAATATGGATCCAAACGCAGCCTGAATAGACTCAAAGTCGTTTCACCTTCCAACCAAGCTGCCATGCTCATAACTGATGTCGTTTCTCCTTCCAATTGGCCTCTTTAAATTTTCCTCCAGCCTCGTCTGTTCACCACCGCCCTACCACAGTTACAAGCAGCAGAATGCGCGCGTGCGCCATGTCCAGGTCCTTCGTAGCTGTCAGAGCCTACCTCAGTTACGAGCAGCAGAGTGTGTGCGTGGCTGCGTGCGCCATGGCCAGATCCTTCGTAGTCGTTGTCGGGGCCAATACTGAGAACTCGAATAACCATCGATATTAATTCATCTAAGCAGTTAAGACGGTGACTACGACTTGAACCGATCCTAGGTGTGCAAGCTCCGTCTCGTCCAACCTCTGAGGGCGAACTCCGCCTCACCCGGTCTCTGGGGGAGGGCTCCGCTTCGTTTGACCCTGAGACCACAGGCTCCGTCTCGCCCGACCCCAAGCCGTGGGCTCCGCCTCGCCCGATCCTTGGGTTTGCGCTACGCCTCGTCCGACCTCTGGGGGCAGGGCCGCCTCGCCCAACCCCGAGGCCGCGGGCTCCGCCTCGCTCGACCTCTGGGGACAGGCTCCGCCTCGCCCGACCCCTCGGGTGCGGGCTCTGCCTCGTCCGATGGGGTCCCATACCGCCGCCAACTACTTCGGGTCCAAGCATATGGGCCTAGGTCAAAACTCTGACGTCAAGAAAGAGACTGACATACCCCGATGTAACCCGTGGCCATGACGGGACATACATGAGGATTCACATCAAGAACAGCGTCGGGCATACCAGTACTATTCTGTCTAACCCTCGTACGAACACTGAAAGGCACGTATGTTCACCACGACGTCCATCAGGACAGAGTGGAGCGTCATGACCGGCAGACGACGCCTATGCATGGCGTCAGTGACGAACAAGATCGCGATGTGGCACCGTCCCTGTTGACATCTACAGTGTCGGCGGGACCCTCATGAAGGAGAAGAAGAACACGGTGATCCTGAAGGCCTTTGGCTCTCTCTCTCGTTCTCCTCTTTCCCTCTGCTATAACTCGTGCTTTCCTCTAGCCTGTAAAAGGAAAAGCAGGGCGCTCCATTGAGGGGCATCTGATAACCAATCGGATCGACTCAAGTCAGGTCTGAACAAACCCATCGAACCCTGAACACACGACTAAGCAGCAACCGAGCTCTCTCAGCACCCGTTCATTCCTTCCACTAGAGACTTAGGGCCCGTCTCTCTCTCGCCCGTTTGTAACCTCTACTACGAACTTTCAGTGTTAGTAACACGAGCAACAGCAACGAACTGGACGTAGGGACATTCTGCCCAAACCAGTATAAACCTCATGTCCTCTAAGCACACCATCCGAGCCAGACGTGCAATATTAGAAATTTACTTGTTGGTGGTAACTCGAAACACCGACTGTTGGCGCTCCAGGTAGTGACCTTTTGCACGTCTCGACATCCACACCAGGCCTCAGATGGCTAGTCACAATATATGCTGGGTACTGGGTGTGCACGTGCACTTCAGGAACCTAGACTTCATCGTCATGACAGAGGAAGAGTTGGTGCAGACTCCCGTCGTCGTCCAACCTCTCCACTCCGTCGGCCTCGACGTAATCGCCGAGGCGTTTGAGGAACTACAGTTGCATGCACCGGAGGCCCACGCCCCCAGGAGCGACCAGCTCCTCGGCTTCGGCTACGGGAGATTAGAGTGCCAGCTCGGTGCCTTCCTAGGACCCCGACCGTCCCGGGAGAACCTACGCCACCTCACCTTCTCGTTCGCTAACGTCATGACATAGCTCGCCAGAGGAGAGCCGCTCTCCCCGGAATACCTCATCTGGAATGCCCCTACAGCGCTCCCATCCGGTCTCTGCATCGTCGCGGAGACCATTGGCCACCTTATAGCACAACACACATCTCCATCCCCTGTGAACGATGAGTTTGTGGGGATGACCGAATATGTCGCGGAGAGTTTCCACGACCTCGCATGAGAATCGGAGTCGCCCTCCAGCTCTGACTCTAGCAGGGGGAGCCATCACCCGTCTCGTGGGTGTTTTATGGCAAGTACCTATGAGGGACACGTCGAAAACATCCATGAAGAAGAGGCTACCCCAACTAATGACCTCGACGACGAGGTCGAGGGGGATGATGGGGCCCCGCCCCGCCTGCGAGTGGAGCAGCTAAAGGCCCGACACCAAGAGCTCAAAGAAGCGCGACTCTAGCTCAAGCAGGAACGCGCGGAGCTCGAGCGAGAGATCGAGCGCCATGGAGACGGTGGGCGTGCGCACGCCATGGCCCGCGACGTGAACCAGAGAATCATCGAGGACGATGAAGCTGAAAGTGTATCTAGCCCTTTAGTGGGTTTTGGATGATTCAATGACAACGTGATTAAAGATCTAACCCGTTTGCTAAGTGTGGATAGGTAATAGGTTATCTCACAGGTACTTAATGAAAACCAAAATGATGCGTTATTGTATAAACAATCTAGTTCAAGCACAAGACAACAATACAAATAGAATTCATGCAAAGGCTTATTTATTGTGGGATTTCTATATACTATGTGAAAGCAAGCTCGTAAGAATTAATTAATGAGACATGAGGGATTGCATATGGAATGGTCTCATATTTGAAGCTTGCTAAATTGAAATGAAAAAGATAACAATACAAATGAATGGTTGATTCAATACAAGATGTGACTTGATGGCTTGAGATGGTGAAGATAGTAAGGAAAGGCTTCGAGGTACTAAGCAAGGGTGAAGGGCAAGCGACGGCTTGGCGGCTGAAGAACCTAGCTAGGGTGAAGAATGAAGTACTTGCATTTAGTTGAGGTACTAATCAAGCTATGATGGTCATGTCAATGTGGGGGATCAAATCACTATTGGAGTGTTTGATGGAAGTGAGTTGATACATTTGGGATTATTCAAATTTGATGAATGGAATCAAGTCACATGCTCAAGATGGCTATGCTCAAGTGAAAAGATCAATATCAACATGTTGGCACCCTCACTTGATGAAGAGTGGAATACACGGCTTCAATTGAAAGAGATCAACTCAAAAGGTTTAAATTCGTTATACTTTTAAATTTGAGTTAATAGGAATGTCGTACTATTAAGAGGGATGCATCATGTTGATAGATAATGTTTTATAAGTGCTCAAGCCAACCCATGTGAGTTTTTAGAGCGTTTGAGAGACAAAAGAGCTAACTGATTTTTTCTGGTCTGGCAATACCGGACGTGTCCGATATTAATACTGGACGTGTCCGGTATTTTCCCAGCAATGATAATATTGTTGATCTCAGGTTGGTTCGTTGGGAGTTCCAACATGAGTCGGAAGTTCCGACGGTCGAGAGTGTAACAGAACCGACCAAATCATAAGAACGTAAGTACAAAAACAATCACCGAAGCGATCAAATTCCTGTACTTAAGCTCCCATAATCCCGGTAGTCCGGAAATCACGAAGGATTTCAACCAACTCTCGACATACAAACCAAGATCGTAATGATTCAACACAACACATCATCCGTTACAACATTTCATAAGTAGCATTCAGGTTACATCCATCGGAGTCAAATAAATATTACAAACCAAGTTTGAGTGTGCGGAAGCAACATAGTTTTCAAATACATTGCCAAGATCAGAGTCATGTCCCACAAAAGCATTATCAGGTACGAGAACTAGTAGAAACCGCGCCCAACGGTCTAGTCTTCATCCCCAGCAGGGAGAAGGCAGTACTTGCAGCAACCAAAGTAGAACTGGTCATCTGCAACAGGTGGGAAATAAACCCTGAGTACGAGAAGGTACTCAGCTAGACTTACCCGACGAAAATCAGAACAAAAGACACCAAGGATCATGCAAGGCCTTTCAGGTGGGCTAGCTTGACACAGTTGCATAAAAGAGCTTATGATTACAGTAACCAATTTAAACTTAGCATCAAGCTTATCATTATTTACCTGTCTACTAGATTAGCACCTGTACTAGAGCACTCACTTATTAGGAGCAAACAATATTAACCATAGCAGGTATAATAAGGCTGTCATCATCATATCATCATTTCCGAACCATTATGTTATTAAGTGTATCTACATTGGAGATAAACCCGTCAAGTTCTCACTAACCGGGAGAGACGGCGACTCGAATCGAATTACAACTCAGCTGAGGGGGTATTCCTAACTCTCACCCTGGCATACTTTGCAAGAGTAGCCGTGGGTCACCTTTGGGACATCTCAGGAACCAAATTCGCGGGTTCGATCAGCGCCAGCACTCTCAGGGATTACCCTTCTGCCAGGACGACCAGGACTTTTAAATCACCTGCCCTTGGACTCACGCCTACGGCTCCCTTCCGAGGCGCACTTTATACTTATCGACTCCCGGCCTGAGGTGAGCTACTCGGCTTCGCGGTCGGTCATCGGGCCGGCCAACTAAGAGAGAGGCATGCGTTCAACATGAACAGGAAAGGCTCCAAGATCCAGTCCTTAATTGACACAGACGGAGTCACTGCAAACCGGCAAGCCTCCGTCCGGTCCTCATTTCAAATTAAGACTGGTTCTTTTCCACGATAGCAAATATAGCCAACCGTGCCACATGTATCTTCCTATATCTCGCAGGTGACAGGAAATCACCCGACTTCTACCGCGTTAAAGCAGGGCTAAGCACTACTCGAGCCTGAGCTACATAGGATTCAGGGTAACAATATCTGGACAAGGAATGGGTAACCAATGCAGCAAGTGTTTGCATCCAACACCTAAACTTAATGCAACAATATATATGTAATAATAATACTGTAACTGCAGTTCGGAAAATAGGAGGCTTAATATGCTCCGGGGCTTGCCTTTCACAAAGTTGCAAGGACGGTGGTCAGGGCACTCAACGGCGACCTCGTCTGGCACTTCTCCTGAAGGCTGCTCCTCCTGAATCTCCGGTGTCGGCTGCTGCTGCTCGTTCAGTTCCTCGAATTCCAGCAGGGTTACTCCTTCCGGTACACCTATTGCATGCCGATGCAAACGATGAATATCATAGAAGCATAAGGAATGGCGTGATGCTCATGATGAATGAATCACAGTGAGTGTTTACGAAAGTATTACTGGACACTCGTTTACCGAGTACTTAGCTCTATTCAAATCACTTTAAGCATGTATCCAACTTAACTTAAATAACAAGAGCAACTTACCTAGCTTGCATAACCTAAGATAAAGATGCTCATCTTCAGTTAAAGGCCTAACACCTAGGAACAGTACCATGAACTTAGGATAGTAAAGACATACTTAAAATAACAGTTAAAGCTTCATATGCAACAAGTAGCAACTTAAATCTATCATAACCCGAGTTCTATAACTCCAAATGACGTACAAGAGGACATTCTGGAAAGCTTATGAAATTCTCTACAATTTATTTGTAAACATCAAAGCATGATTCTAAAGTTGACCAACTCCAATTTCCGTAGACCTAGAATCTGTCCCGCAATGACAGGGTTGCTAACTTAATTATTTAATGATGGTGCAAAAGCCTAAGTTGACCAAACCCAGTTAACCAACTTGTTTTTCATACCTAAGCAACATCAGAAAGTACAGTGCTAACTTCTAAATAAATTCTTTAATATCCTTTTCTAATTTATCTAGTTAATTAGGTGATTAAAGCAATATATAGTAAACCTGTTCAGAAAAATCTACAAAAATTACAGTAGCTATTTCATGCTTCACATAGACTACTATAAAAATTTCAAAGCCATTGAGTAAGTATAACAGTCTACACAAAAATGATAAGGCATACTAGCTTAAAATGGCATAATTAAGAAATCCTAATGAAAAGTGTCAAGCAATAGATTTCACATTTTTCCTAGCATCATTATAGCATAATAATAATACCCATAAAATTTCACCTTCACTGGATCTATAGAAAAATTATGAAAATTCACACAAGATCCACCTATTAATAAAAGGAAATTCTATAACTTAAAAACTACACATGCACTAGCCCCGAAATTTTTACCAGAGCTTCTAATAGACCTAAATAGAGGACCCACAAAATTTCATAATTTTTGGACCACAGAAACTCAAGATAAAATTCAAACAAGTTTGCATGCTCCTAAAAACACATTTCAAAGTCCTATTTAAATCATCAAAAATTTCTAAAACAAGTGCCCATATAATATTTTTGTTAAATACTAGACATGACCAGGAACCCAACAAAATTAGAACCATAGCATTTGGATATATATACTAGGAGCTACATATTTTTCAAGATGTACATAAATCTGTGAAATAAATAAACGAAATAAAATGGGAAAACAACACTCAGCCCTACACGGGCCAGCCCAAGAACGGCGGCCCAAGACTACGGCGCGGCCCGAGCTGGACTCCCGCCTGAACCACGACACTGACAGGGAGGGCCCGCTCGGCAGTGAGCGAAACAGGGGAGGAGCGTCGGTCGGTGGCGTAGCTCGCCGCCGGTGGCTCCTCCGGCGAGACCATCTACGCTACGACATTCGCCTTGAACATGCGCATCTACTGGTGACCTCAATCGGTGCTATGGTGGTGGCTAGCGGGGTCGGCGACTGACACGGCGGCGCACGGCCACGGCACGGCCGGCTCCGGTGGACCGACGACGACACAGTTCCTAGCGGTGACCCTACAAGCTTCAGTGGTGTTCCTATGACCTAGCGCGCGGCCGAGGAAGGAATGGGAGCGGCGCGAGGGCAGCTGGCCGCGTGGAGCGCCAACTCCGGCGAACTCCCGCCATGGCCGCGGTGGGGAAAAACGGAAATGCGCTCTTACCGAGGCTCAAACGACCCGGCTGAAGGGTGGAGGAGGTGGAGGGGGTCACGGCGAGGCTGTAGGCGGACGGGGCAACGCGTTTTCGCGGTGGTTAGCTCGTACGGCAGCGGCGATGCTTGGTCGGCAATGGCGGACCGCAGAGCTCGTGCGTTGCTGCGTTCAGTGGGAGGAGAGGAAAACGAAATGGGGAGGCGAGTGCGTCGGACAGGCGCGCGGGGTGCTCAAGACGCGGCTGCGACGCCAGGAGGTGCACGGCGCGTGGCCAGCGCGGTCAGCCGGCCGTCGACGCGCGGCGCACACGCGTCCGGCGCTTTCTGAACCCGGTCGGCCCTGTTCACTGAATCGTTCTTCTGAAAACGCGATTCAGTCATCGTCGAAGGTGACTGACAGAGCAATTTCAACGATCATTTGCTCCCAAACCGTGACGAATTAGTGGGAGATTTGAACATCAAAACTATAGACCTATCTGCCCTCTACACTTTCTTTTCAAAGATCAACACCTAAAAAGTCATGGATCCGAAGTTATATGAAGCTAGAGTTGGCTTGATGCAACTGGAAAACACTATGACTTAGAATATTTTTCTAAGTGTTGAAAACAGCGTGTATCTCTGACTTGTGGGCCATGTTTGACCATGTTCCACACATTTTCATGACTTGGCTATAAAACAACTTTTGTTCCTTGGTAAATTTGCTACAACTTTTGTAAAGAGTGCACAGCCATGCAAAGTCTCTAAGTTGCACTTTTTAAACAGTCAAACAATGAGACTCTTATGGTCAATTCTAGTCAACCCTTCATTTGAGGGCAAATCTGTCATTTTGACCTACATGAACAATGTTCCAACAAGTAAACTAAATGTAGTTAAGGTGTATTAGACCATGATCACCCATTTTACAAAGTTGTTATTCCACTTATACTGATCACATGTGATAAAGAAAGTAAAACAAGCAATTCATACGTAAGTTTCAATACAATGTTTCACATGTTGCATATGTATGTTTCACAGATAATGACATGATGACATAGCAAATGCACATGTTTATGAATGACATGCAATTAGTGGAAGCCAAACACCTAGGGTGTTACAGCCCTCCCCCCTTAGAAAAATCTCGTCCCGAGATTTGGAAAGCGTACCAATCAGTATAGAAAGCCGGATAGTTTTCCTTTAAATAATCTTCCCGCTCCCAGGTTGCATCCCGTTCACTATGATTACTCCATACTACCTTGTATAACTTAACCACTCGTGTACGAGTCACTCTTTCTTGAGTATCCAGAACTTGCACGGGCTTTTCCTCATAAGAAAGATCAGATTTCAAGTTGACTTTCCTTGCTGCTATTCTTTCCTCGGGAATGCGAAGACACTTCTTCAGCTGGGACACATGGAATACCGGAAATATAGCTCCCATCTCACGTGGTAGATCGAGCTTATATGCTACTCTTCCACTTTTCTCAATAATGCGGTAGGGTCCAACATATCGAGGCTCAAGCTTCCTTTTAATTCCAAAACGCTTGACTCCTTTCATGGGGGATACCTTCAAATAAACATGATCACCTACTTCAAACTCAATAGGTTTTCTCCTCTTGTCAGCATAGCTCTTTTGTCTAGCCTGTGCGGCAGTCATATTCTTCTGTATAGTCCGGACTTGCTCTTCGGCTTCTTTTACAAAATCAATACCATAGAATCTTCTTTCTCTGGGTTCCACCCAGTTCAAAGGAGTTCTACACTTGCGGCCATAAAGAGCTTCAAAAGGAGCCATTTTTATACTCTCTTGATAACTGTTGTTATAAGAGAATTCAGCGAGAGGTAACCAGTCTTCCCAAGAGCCTTTGCAAGAGATAAGACAAGCTCTAAGCATGTCTTCAAGAATTTGATTAACACGCTCAGTCTGTCCTGATGTTTGCGGATGATAGGCAGAACTGCGGATTAGATGAGTGCCAAGATTCTGATGTAAGCACTCCCAAAAGCGAGCCGTGAACTGAGGGCCTCTATCAGAAACAATGGATTTGGGTACACCATGGAGACGTACCACTTGTTGAAAATAAATCTCAGCATAATTGTGAGGATGATAGGTAGACTTGACCGGAATAAAGTGAGCAGATTTAGTTAGACGATCTACGATAACCCAGATGGAATCACAACCCTTTTTGGTAGTGGGTAGTCCAACAATAAAATCCATACTAATTTCTTCCCACTTCCAGCCAGGAATAGATAGTGGCTGCAATAGTCCGGGCCTTATGTGAATAGCCTTGACTCTGCAACAGTTATCACACCTTGCCACATAAGCTGCGATTTCTTTCTTCATCTTGGTCCACCAATAATATAGCTTGAGATCTTGATACATTTTACTGCTACCAGGATGGATGGACAATTTTGAAGAATGGGCTTCATTCATAATTTGATTTCTAAGTTCTTTATCTTTGGGTACCACAAGCCTATCATTAAACCAGAGAATTCCCTTGTCATCGACTTTAAAGTGCTTGGTCTCTTTCTCTTTCAATTTCCGCTTGATGTGAAATACACCCACATCCGTCTTCTGGAGTTCGATAATTCGACTTCTAAGAGAGCAATCCACAGTGATATTGTGGAGTACTACAGGATGAAGGAGGTGTGCCAGATGAAAGTCTTCACTAACTAAGGAATTGCAATGGGCCTTTCTGCTTAAGGCATCAGCAACCACATTTGCCTTACCAGGATGGTAATGCACTTGAAGGTTGTAGTCTTTGATCAATTCTAACCAGCGCCGTTGACGCATGTTCAACTCGGGTTGCGTAAAAATGTACTTGAGGCTTTTATGGTCAGTATAGATGTTGCACACATTACCCAGCAAGTAATGTCTCCAAATCTTCAGGGCATGAACAACTGCGGCCAGTTCTAAGTCATGGGTAGGATAGTTGACTTCATGCTTTCGGAGCTGGCGCGAAGCATAAGCAATTACTCGACCCTCCTGCATAAGGACACACCCCAAACCGGTGCCACATGCATCGCAGTAGACATCAAAAGGCTTCCCGATGTCAGGCTGTGCCAATACAGGAGCAGAGGTTAGTAAGGTCCGCAAAGTGTGGAAAGCCTCTTCACACTTCGGAGTCCACTCAAACTTCTCATCCTTTTGCAGTAGTCGAGTCATGGGCTTGGCGATCTTTGAGAAATCTGGGATAAAGCGACGATAATAGCCAGCCAGACCCAGAAAACTTCGGACTTCTGTGACCGTAGTAGGTGCCTTCCACTCAAGAACTTCTTGCACCTTAGTAGGGTCAACCGAAATTCCATCACCAGATAATACATGACCAAGAAAAGGTATCTTGTTCAACCAGAACTCGCACTTGCTGAACTTAGCATAAAGCTGGTTGTCACGTAGCCGAGTTAAAACAATTCTCAGATGTTCAGCATGCTCTTTTTCATTCTGAGAATATACCAGGATATCATCAATGAACACGACGACAAATTTGTCCAATTCTGGCATGAATACAGAATTCATCAGGTACATAAAGTGTGCCGGAGCATTGGTCAACCCAAATGACATGACGAGGTATTCGAACAAGCCATAACGAGTAGAGAAAGCTGTCTTAGGTATATCTTCAGGACGAATTTTGATCTGATGGTAGCCAGACCTCAAATCGATCTTGGAGAATACCTTAGCTTTGGAGAGTTGATCAAACAGAATATCGATGCGAGGAAGAGGGTATTTGTTCTTGATAGTAACAGCATTAAGGGGGCGATAATCCACGCACATGCGTAGAGACTCGTCCTTCTTCTTCACAAATATAGCTGGACAACCCCAAGGAGAAGAACTAGGCCGAATCAACCCTTTCTTCAATAGCTCATTCAACTGACTCTTCAGCTCAGCCAACTCATTGGGCGGCATTCTATAGGGCCTTCGAGAAATAGGAGCCGTACCCGGAATGAGCTCTATCTTGAATTCTACATCACGGTCCGGAGGTAATCCAGGCAAGTCATCAGGAAAGACATCTGGAAACTCACAGACAACCGGTAGATCCTTAATGGCCTTGGCTAAGGTAGCGTTGGCTGTACTGTGGATAGCAATATCACGAGGTAACTGCACTAGAAAACCTTTCTTATCCACAGGATCCCTCAACATAACCACCCGGGTTGATGTATCGATCAACACTCCATTCCCACTCATCCACTTCATTCCTAGGATTATATCAATTCCTACCCCTGGTAGAACTACAAGATCCACAAGGAATTCTCGATCCCCAATCTCAATCTTTACATCCTTAACTACTTGGTTAGTCATGATATTATTCCCAGCAGCACTAATACAAAAACCCCCCTTGATAATTGTAATCACATTCATCTAATGCTTAGATGCAAAAGTAGAACTCACAAAGGAATGCGAAGCACCAGAATCAAAGAGCACAACTGCAGGGTGATCATTAACAAGGAACTTACCAGCGGTGACCACTTCACCAGCAGGAATTTCCTCCACTGTAGTATAGTGAACACGCCCCTGACGGACGTTTCCTTGAGCATTCTTGGGAGGATGGGGACATCTGTTTGCCCAATGACCAGGTTGGTTACAGTTCCAGCATGGCCTGTTTGATGGTGGAACATTGGAGCTACTCTGCCCAGATGTATTCTTCGGCAAGGAAATGGTATACCCCTTGCGGAAACCGGTTTTAGCTTGGTTCTTCTTCTGCGGTGGGCGGTACCGGACATTAGCAGTGGGTGGATGGTACGGGGCCTTAGATACCATTGGAGCCTTGGACTGGGAAGCACCAGCCTCAAAGTTCCTTTTCCGGTTCTTGGAAGCAGCATATATCTTGTCATTGTTCTCCTGAGTCAGAGTGTCACTGATAAACTCATTGAAGGTGACACACTTGCAGTTGCCCATTGACTTCATTAGTTTTGGGGACAGTCCCCTCTTGAAGCTAGCTATTCTCTTGGCGTCAGTATCGACGAACTCAGGAGCATATCTTGCTAAGTTGTTGAACGCTTGGAGGTACTCATTGAGACTCTTATTGCCTTGGGTGAGCTTCATAAACTCAGTATGCTTGATGGCCATGAGACCAGGAGGGATAAAGTGTCCCCTGAAGGCTGCCTGGAACTGGTTCCAGACGATCTCAACGTTAGCAGGGAAGGTGGTCCTATGATGGGTCCACCAGATGCCTGCAGGACCTTGGAGCTGGTGTCCTACGTACGTAGCCTTCATGCCTTCAGTCAAACGGAGCAATCCAAATCTTTGCTCTATCGTGCTCAACCATTCGTCCGCTTGTAAGGGTTCTTCTGCCTCACGAAAGATAGGAGGCTTTGTGTCCATGAAGTCCTTAAAAGTGCTATACTGGTTCGGCTCGGGTCCCTGGCGGGCATGCCGATCCTCACGGTTGGCCATCTGGCGCATAGCCTCAGCTAGCATGCGCTGACTCTCCACAATTGTCTGCATTAGCTCAGCTGGTGTGGGCGGTGGCGGAGGTGGTTGTTCCTCATTTCCCATGCCACGACCGCGACGAAGGTTATGAGCCATCTGCAAAAATGTATAGCCAATGAGCACTGACGATGTGGAAATTTTTGTAGATGAACCGTATAATTATGCCAAACTGGGTCCATTGGAGGGAATGTATTTAAATAATCAACCGAGGCACAATCATTCATCACAATCACACAACTCATCAAGCGCATCAATTGACCTATGAATGCGATGAACTTAACCAACAATGAGATCCATAAATCGCAAAGGCGAAATTCCACAAAAGCTCACATACGTGAAGCATAATACGTTTGATAAGTTACATCGAGCCATAGTGGTTCCAACTTACATCAAGGGGAACATAGGGTTCGATATTACATCCCGACGATTAACTTGCTACAAAGCTACTTGTTCATGCATGATGATCAACAAAAGACTAGATCTAGTGCATTAGCTCAGTAGTAAGCTAAACTACGCATCGTCCTCGGAGTCAGTGTCGAGGATCTCTCCTCCATCTTCATCACTAGGAGGCTCTAACTCCTCATCTTCCTCCTCATCAGCTGGAGCGTCCTCAGGTCCATTGACTTCCATGTCATCATCACCTTCAGCCATGATGACACCAGAACCCATCTCATTCTCATCATCTGGTGGCAGGATAGGGTGAAGTTGATTATGCAGTAGGTGAACCTCCTCATGGAGATTGTCATTGTACTCTTCTGCAGCTACCAACTGCTGCTCTAGCTCAACCTGCCTTGCTCTCAACACATTTTCCTCGTGCCAGGCTTCATTCCGTTGGTTTAACATGTGAACCAACATACGCTCACAGTTGCGGTGAGCAACTGTCAACCTTTGAACCTCTAGGTTCTCTTGATCCCGTTCCAGCGTGACTTGCTCCAAACGCTGCTGAACTGCAGTCCTTTCAGCAGTCACCTGAGCTAGCTCTGCCCTCAGCCTTTCTGCCTCAGTAGGTTCAGGACGGGGCTCACGAGGAGCTAAACGATGACGAGGCGCCCTACCTCCAGCGGACTTGCGAGCAGTGCGTTTCGTGCGCGCCATCTGTAGCAAAAAGTTATAACGTAAGGGGAGAATTATTTAAGGGATGCGAAATTTAATTATTCGGGACCATCAATTTTAAGGAGGGAGTAATGCAAGAAATGCCATGTATGCTTGAACATGATGCATGCACGATCCGTACGTCCTCACAAACCTAGAAAAATTTAAAGGCTAGCGAAATATACGGTGGCATACATACGTTCTCTCGTATATGATAACTAGTCGATCTACAACGATACATTGTTAGCGTACCTGCAGAAGATTTCATTTCAGCCCAGTAATTTCCCAAAATGCATAAAAGCAGGCAATAACTAAATACTTTCATACATACATCCCCTGATGTATATACCCTAGTATCACAGCTACCCGTCAGAGATACCCACAATTAAGTACTCTCATAAATACATGGTTAAACATGTAAGTATGCGAGCAACCACAACTACTCTCCCCTAGACCGACGATTGGACGGTCATGCTCTCACAACTCACACTTACCAGAGCGTAGAGGTATTTTGATCCATACATTACCACCCAAGTGGATGGCATCCATACTATAGCACGCCGTATGGACGACGAAACAGAAACAAGCAGGAACCCCCAAGTTAGTACTTTAATAAGCCACCTAAGAGTCCTTATTTGGGCATAAGGGATATGACCACTGGCAATACTTAGTATTTAATTTAGGATTTTCACAAATACTTTTGTTTTAAATACACAAATGACGTGTTTAGTGTCAAATCTTGCTCTGATGCCAGCTGTAACAGAACCGACCAAATCATAAGAACGTAAGTACAAAAACAATCACCGAAGCGATCAAATTCCTGTACTTAAGCTCCCATAATCCCGGTAGTCCGGAAATCACGAAGGATTTCAACCAACTCTCGACATACAAACCAAGATCGTAATGATTCAACACAACACATCATCCGTTACAACATTTCATAAGTAGCATTCAGGTTACATCCATCGGAGTCAAATAAATATTACAAACCAAGTTTGAGTGTGCGGAAGCAACATAGTTTTCAAATACATTGCCAAGATCAGAGTCATGTCCCACAAAAGCATTATCAGGTACGAGAACTAGTAGAAACCGTGCCCAACGGTCTAGTCTTCATCCCCAGCAGGGAGAAGGCAGTACTTGCAGCAACCAAAGTAGAACTGGTCATCTGCAACAGGTGGGAAATAAACCCTGAGTACGAGAAGGTACTCAGCTAGACTTACCCGACGAAAATCAGAACAAAAGACACCAAGGATCATGCAAGGCCTTTCAGGTGGGCTAGCTTGACACAGTTGCATAAAAGAGCTTATGATTACAGTAACCAATTTAAACTTAGCATCAAGCTTATCATTATTTACCTGTCTACTAGATTAGCACCTGTACTAGAGCACTCACTTATTAGGAGCAAACAATATTAACCATAGCAGGTATAATAAGGCTGTCATCATCATATCATCATTTCCGAACCATTATGTTATTAAGTGTATCTACATTGGAGATAAACCCGTCAAGTTCTCACTAACCGGGAGAGACGGCGACTCGAATCGAATTACAACTCAGCTGAGGGGGTATTCCTAACTCTCACCCTGGCATACTTTGCAAGAGTAGCCGTGGGTCACCTTTGGGACATCTCAGGAACCAAATTCGCGGGTTCGATCAGCGCCAGCACTCTCAGGGATTACCCTTCTGCCAGGACGACCAGGACTTTTAAATCACCTGCCCTTGGACTCACGCCTATGGCTCCCTTCCGAGGCGCACTTTATACTTATCGACTCCCGGCCTGAGGTGAGCTACTCGGCTTCGCGGTCGGTCATCGGGCCGGCCAACTAAGAGAGAGGCATGCGTTCAACATGAACAGGAAAGGCTCCAAGATCCAGTCCTTAATTGACACAGACGGAGTCACTGCAAACCGGCAAGCCTCCGTCCGGTCCTCATTTCAAATTAAGACTGGTTCTTTTCCACGATAGCAAATATAGCCAACCGTGCCACATGTATCTTCCTATATCTCGCAGGTGACAGGAAATCACCCGACTTCTACCGCGTTAAAGCAGGGCTAAGCACTACTCGAGCCTGAGCTACATAGGATTCAGGGTAACAATATCTGGACAAGGAATGGGTAACCAATGCAGCAAGTGTTTGCATCCAACACCTAAACTTAATGCAACAATATATATGTAATAATAATACTGTAACTGCAGTTCGGAAAATAGGAGGCTTAATATGCTCCGGGGCTTGCCTTTCACAAAGTTGCAAGGACGGTGGTCAGGGCACTCAACGGCGACCTCGTCTGGCACTTCTCCTGAAGGCTGCTCCTCCTGAATCTCCGGTGTCGGCTGCTGCTGCTCGTTCAGTTCCTCGAATTCCAGCAGGGTTACTCCTTCCGGTACACCTATTGCATGCCGATGCAAACGATGAATATCATAGAAGCATAAGGAATGGCGTGATGCTCATGATGAATGAATCACAGTGAGTGTTTACGAAAGTATTACTGGACACTCGTTTACCGAGTACTTAGCTCTATTCAAATCACTTTAAGCATGTATCCAACTTAACTTAAATAACAAGAGCAACTTACCTAGCTTGCATAACCTAAGATAAAGATGCTCATCTTCAGTTAAAGGCCTAACACCTAGGAACAGTACCATGAACTTAGGATAGTAAAGACATACTTAAAATAACAGTTAAAGCTTCATATGCAACAAGTAGCAACTTAAATCTATCATAACCCGAGTTCTATAACTCCAAATGACGTACAAGAGGACATTCTGGAAAGCTTATGAAATTCTCTACAATTTATTTGTAAACATCAAAGCATGATTCTAAAGTTGACCAACTCCAATTTCCGTAGACCTAGAATCTGTCCCGCAATGACAGGGTTGCTAACTTAATTATTTAATGATGGTGCAAAAGCCTAAGTTGACCAAACCCAGTTAACCAACTTGTTTTTCATACCTAAGCAACATCAGAAAGTACAGTGCTAACTTCTAAATAAATTCTTTAATATCCTTTTCTAATTTATCTAGTTAATTAGGTGATTAAAGCAATATATAGTAAACCTATTCAGAAACATCTACAAAAATTACAGTAGCTATTTCATGCTTCACATAGACTACTATAAAAATTTCAAAGCCATTGAGTAAGTATAACAGTCTACACAAAAATGATAAGGCATACTAGCTTAAAATGGCATAATTAAGAAATCCTAATGAAAAGTGTCAAGCAACAGATTTCACATTTTTCCTAGCATCATTATAGCATAATAATAATACCCATAAAATTTCACCTTCACTGGATCTATAGAAAAATTATGAAAATTCACACAAGATCCACCTATTAATAAAAGGAAATTCTATAACTTAAAAACTACACATGCACTAGCCCCGAAATTTTTACCAGAGCTTCTAATAGACCTAAATAGAGGACCCACAAAATTTCATAATTTTTGGACCACAGAAACTCAAGATAAAATTCAAACAAGTTTGCATGCTCCTAAAAACACATTTCAAGGTCCTATTTAAATCATCAAAAATTTCTAAAACAAGTGCCCATATAATATTTTTGTTAAATACTAGACATGACCAGGAACCCAACAAAATTAGAACCATAGCATTTGGATATATATACTAGGAGCTACATATTTTTCAAGATGTACATAAATCTGTGAAATAAATAAACGAAATAAAATGGGAAAACAACACTCAGCCCTACACGGGCCAGCCCAAGAACGGCGGCCCAAGACTACGGCGCGGCCCGAGCTGGACTCCCGCCTGAACCACGACGCTGACAGGGAGGGCCCGCTCGGCAGTGAGCGAAACAGGGGAGGAGCGTCGGTCGGTGGCGTAGCTCGCCGCCGGTGGCTCCTCCGGCGAGACCATCTACGCTACGACATTCGCCTTGAACATGCGCATCTACTGGTGACCTCAATCGGTGCTATGGTGGTGGCTAGCGGGGTCGGCGACTGACACGGCGGCGCACGGCCACGGCACGGCCGGCTCCGGTGGACCGACGACGACACAGTTCCTAGCGGTGACCCTACAAGCTTCAGTGGTGTTCCTATGACCTAGCGCGCGGCCGAGGAAGGAATGGGAGCGGCGCGAGGGCAGCTGGCCGCGTGGAGCGCCAACTCCGGCGAACTCCCGCCATGGCCACGGTGGGGAAAAACGGAAATGCGCTCTTACCGAGGCTCAAACGACCCGGCTGAAGGGTGGAGGAGGTGGAGGGGGTCACGGCGAGGCTGCAGGCGGACGGGGCAACGCGTTTTCGCGGTGGTTAGCTCGTACGGCAGCGGCAATGCTTGGTCGGCAATGGCGGACCGCAGAGCTCATGCGTTGCTGCGTTCAGTGGGAGGAGAGGAAAACGAAATGGGGAGGCGAGTGCGTCGGACAGGCGCGCGGGGTGCTCAAGACGCGGCTGCGACGCCAGGAGGTGCACGGCGCGTGGCCAGCGCGGTCAGCCGGCCGTCGACGCGCAGCGCACACGTGTCCGGCGCTTTCTGAACCCGGTCGGCCCTGTTCACTGAATCGTTCTTCTGAAAACGCGATTCAGTCATCGTCGAAGGTGACTGACAGAGCAATTTCAACGATCATTTGCTCCCAAACCGTGACGAATTAGTGGGAGATTTGAACATCAAAACTATAGACCTATCTGCCCTCTACACTTTCTTTTCAAAGATCAACACCTAAAAAGTCATGGATCCGAAGTTATATGAAGCTAGAGTTGGCTTGATGCAACTGGAAAACACTATGACTTAGAATATTTTTCTAAGTGTTGAAAACAGCGTGTATCTCTGACTTGTGGGCCATGTTTGACCATGTTCCACACATTTTCATGACTTGGCTATAAAACAACTTTTGTTCCTTGGTAAATTTGCTACAACTTTTGTAAAGAGTGCACAGCCATGCAAAGTCTCTAAGTTGCACTTTTTAAACAGTCAAACAATGAGACTCTTATGGTCAATTCTAGTCAACCCTTCATTTGAGGGCAAATCTGTCATTTTGACCTACATGAACAATGTTCCAACAAGTAAACTAAATGTAGTTAAGGTGTATTAGACCATGATCACCCATTTTACAAAGTTGTTATTCCACTTATACTGATCACATGTGATAAAGAAAGTAAAACAAGCAATTCATACGTAAGTTTCAATACAATGTTTCACATGTTGCATATGTATGTTTCACAGATAATGACATGATGACATAGCAAATGCACATGTTTATGAATGACATGCAATTAGTGGAAGCCAAACACCTAGGGTGTTACAGAGAGTTCCGGCAATGGTCGGGAGTTACGACGTCTTGTGCTTAACTGACTTGGAGAGTTCACTGTGGTGGTCATACCGGACGTGTTCGGTATTCATACCGAACATGGCCAGTATGGATGGCCAGAAGCCAACGGCTAGTTTTCAAATGCATGGTTGGGAGTTCCGATGGTCGGAAGTTCCGGCATGAGTCGAGAGTTCCGATGTAAGTCGGGAGTTCCGACGGTCGGAAGTTTTGACATTCATCTAGAGTTTCGACGCCTCACAATGTTACTGTAACTTAGTTACCATTGGCGCAGTGTAAGTCATACCGGACGTGTTCGGTATGGCAATGGCAAGTTTTTTCATGAGGGCTATAAATACCCCCAAGCCTCCACCTTTGGAGGTTGTTGATTCTGCTGATTCACATACACATTTTTTAGGCTTGCCAACTCTCCCAAACCCTCTCTTAGTGAGTGTGTGATCTAAATTGTCAAATCAATTAGTGGGTTGAGAGAAATTCAAAAAGAGAGCCATCCAACCACTTGAGCACTTGTGCATATTGTCAATCTCGTGATTTGCATTTGTTACTCTTGGACTCTTCGATCCTAGACGGCTAGGCGTCGCCGGAGAGCACCCAAGAGATTGTGGTGTGCCCCAAAAAGTTTGTAACGGTCGATTTCATTGCCTCGGAATCAACTAGTGGAAGGAGAAAAATGAGTTGGAAAAGACTCCAGCTAGAGTGACCTTCATGGTACTCTCTAGGGCTGACCTTCACTGGGTCGCCTGTAGCCCCCTCAATGGAGAGTAGGACTCGAATGAGTCCATACTTCGGTAAAACAAATATCGTGTCTTAATTCACATTTCATTTGATATTTGTATTGCTCTTGCTCTTGTGTAGGTTATCTGTGTATATTGTCATATCTAGTAGGTACCTACAATTTGATTTGAAATTAGAAATTGAAAGGAGCAAGTTTAGGGCTGTTCCACTGAAACCGTGTATACCGGACACGTTCGGTATAGCTACCGGACACGTTCGGTATTTCCTGCCTATGCTGAATATATTCATTCTCTGTTCTAACTTTGTATTGTAGGGTTGTAACTGCTATATATATATTCTTTATACCTTGTTTACTCTATGGCTAACTTGTGAGGGGTGGTACTACACTTAATTTGGAGTTTCCATTTTAGAAACTCTCTTTACTAATCGTTTCCGCATTTAAATGTGTTAATTTTCAGAAACGCCTATTCACCCCCTCTAAGCGGCATCCTAGGTCCTTTCAATTGGTATCAGAGCGAGGTTCTCACCTAAAGCTTCACCGCCGTGAGAAAAGGATGTCAACGCCTATTGAGTTGGAGTCGGTGCTTCTCCAAAATGATGGTTCAAACTTTCTACCTTGGTCAATTCATGTACTAAATGCTTTTAGGGATATTAGTCCTCTTGTTGAGCATATTATGGATGCAAGCATACCTCTTCCTATAGTTGATTGGAGCAACTACAAAAATTTGTCAAAAGAGGAAGAGATATGTGTGCAACTCAATGCTCAAGCTAATGTCATTTTGAGTACATTAAGTGTAGAGGTTCAAGATGAGGCAATCTTCAACGGACAACCACCTTCATAGAGTGCTCATCTCATTTGGACTAGACTTTTTGATTTATATGGAAAATCCAAATGTGATGATGCACTTGAGATCGAGTTAATGGAAAGTATGTCCATTGTGTCTTCATGCAGCGAAGAAGCCTCACAAGACCTCAAGAGCACTGAGCCGGAGCAAGAAGTGCAAGTAGCGCATGACCTGCTATCTGCCTACACATACCAAACATGTTCGGTATGCCTACCGGACGTGTCCGGTATGGCCGAGGCAACAGAGCAGCAAGCAGCTGTTTGCAACGATGCTCAAGCCCGGTGGCGACCAAGTGATGAGTCAACCTCAGTATCTCATGATACTCATCACTTGTGTCTCATGGCCAAGAAAAGCAAGAAGAAGAGTAACAAGAAAGATCAAGAAAAGGAGAAAGCACAAGTAGATGATCAAGATGAGAGTGATGTTGAAGTTGAAGACAACTACAACCTTGATCATCTCAACCGCAAGGACAAGTTCATCATCTTGAAGATAGTTGAAAAGAATGATGAGCTTGAAGAAGAAATTGAGAAGCAAGAGCAATCACTTCAAAAGCAAGAATTATTTCTCATCTCCAAGATAGAAGAACTAAAGGCTCTAAGTGAAAGGTATGAAAAATTGTCAATTGAGCATGCTTTAGTTACTAACTCCTCTTCTAGTGTTTCACAACTAGAGAAGGAAAACTTGGAGCTCAAGGCAAGGCTAGATGAACCATCAAGCAAATATAATGTGCTACAAGCAAACTATGTTCATCTATAGTGCTCTCATGAGGAAGTAATAGAATCAAGCATCATGCTTGAGGTAGCTCATGAGATTGTGATCACATCGATAAAATTTACTCAACCTCTTACACATTCACTCACTAGTACACCATCTCAATTAAATATTTCTTGTACTAATGAGTGTGCTCCTCAAGCAAGCCAATCTTCGACTGAGCTAAATCTCATAGAAAACATAGAGCTCAAAGAACAGGTGAAAAGATTAAAGAAAGATGTGATTCGGTTGAAGGGTAAGGAGAAAGCACAACCTTCTCAAGATAACCATGATAACATGGTGAAGAAGCTTGAGAAGGGTTCAAACCTTGCTTCCTCCAAAACCCAACAAAAGAATCACGTTTCAAGTAAGGCCAACACAACCAAGAGCAAGAAACATGAAAAAAGGTTATGCTATGGTTGTGGATTAAATGGACATGAGTGGGCCATGTGTCCACATAAGAGTTGGGCCAACAAGGTTGAAGTGGCCAAATAAAAGGCCTCAAACAAGTTGGCCAACCAAAAGAAAAGTGATGGACAAAGTGCTTGTCTCATGAGCAAGAAATTGGGGCATCCTACCAAGAAATGCCCAATTTACAAAGAGGCAAGAAAGGAAGCCCAAGTTGCAACAAGAAGATGCTATGGATGCAATGAGATGGGCCACAAGGTTGATAGATGTCCATACAAGCAAAACAAGCATAGAGCAAACAAAGGGCGCATATGATATGCTTGTAGAAGAAAGGGGCATCTAAGCTATGAATGCCCAAATGGTAACGCTCCTAAGCTGAACACATTTGTTTATAATGATATGCTTAGGAAGACCACAAATGGAGTTAGCACTAGCAAGGTGATGTGTTCACCACAAACTAGTACTAAAACCATTTGGGTGCCTAAGCACTTGTTGACTAACTCAAAAGGACACAACAAGACTTGGGTACCAAAGTGTGCTTAGGTTAATGATGTAGGTACTTGGTGATGAGATGAAGGCATCGGGGTGGTTGAGCAAGCAAATTGATAATATTCACTCAATCTATCAACCAATTCTTATCATAATCTCTTATATGGTTGACCCGAAGATAATTCAATAAATATATCATCCATTTCATCCTCACCATTGGTAACAAGTACCTAAACCTTATAGGATAGCCACTTTGTTCGTTTTGTGTTCAATAGTTCACAAATAGATATATTTGTGAAGAATTGAAAGTGGCTAATTAGATTCAATTGAAAAGTATTTGATTTTGCCATATGATGCTTTTAATGGCTCTCTAGTAGAGTAGTTTATTTGTTGAGATGCAGGGCATAAAATAAATACTATAGCTAAAACGTAGAATCACAAGCAGCGGGTTATTTGTTTCTGTCCTACACCTATCGGACGTGTTCAGCATTAATATCGGACGTGTCCGATATGGCCAGGGACAGAAAGAAGGTGTTTCTATTCTACGTATTCTGGACGTGTCTGGTATACCTACCGAACATGTTCGGTATTGCAGGAACCAGAACACTAATTGGATTACAACTGAGTCTTTGATCCATATATTTTCATATATCCTTAATTTACTCAGAAGCTTGTGGTTTATCAAATCTTAATGGATTGTGAGCATCTCTTGAACTCAAATTTAAATATGGCAAATTATTTGGTTGTGATTCAAAATAGAAAATTGACTCCCAAATTCTTAATAGAATGAAGTGCTAGTTGAAAGTCATTTAAATTACTTAAAGCACTTATTTAGGGGGAGCTCAGTTTCTATTTTGCACCTTGTGGACTAACAAATTTATCTAGCATTCTTTGTAGTCCTTTGGATGAAAAATTAATTTTGTATCTAGCATGATTATTTAGCAATTAAGGTCAACATAAAGATTATCATGCTATGTATCTTCTTAGTGGTATTCTTGTGGGCTCAAGGCAAAGGTATGTTTTTACATACATGCATTGTAGGTGCATCTAAGGCTCTTTATATGTTAGAATGTGCATTTGTGTGACATAGGAGAGATGTTTTCAAAACCCATAACTAGCATGTGTAGGTGGTGTGAATTTGAAAAACTATTTGAATCTTGGTCTTTGTGACCTAGCCTTGTCATGTGATAGTTATAGCTCTCCTTGATTATTTGATTGACTAATTACACATGACATGGCTTTATTAAGTCCACAATCTACTATGTCTCTCAATATCTCTCTCTCGAGTAATCAAGATCTATGTATGCCAAATATTTGGAAAAGAGAAGTGCTACTCATGGCATTTGGACAATAAAAGTATTTACACCTTGTTTGGGTCAAGGACATACATGTTTTTCGATCAAGAAATGATAGAGAAGGGGATTGGAATTAAGTGAATAAAATTTGGAAAAAGATCAGCCAGCCCGCAAATACTGGACATGTCCGATATGCATAGTCCGGTATGAGCAGGGTTATAAATTGGCCGATACCCCTTGGCCAAATTAGTTTCTCCTCCTTCTAGCCAACCCTGCTGCCTCTCCTCGACCTCCATTGGCGATTTCAAGTTTCCACCATGAAAAGAAAGAGAGGGCGATTGTATTGGAGGAGATTTGCATCAAGATCGAAGACTCTGAGACTTGGATTTCCAATCGCATCTTCATTCACTCTCACAAGGTACCCTAATCCTGGACCTCATCCGATCTAAGCGGTTAGGGCATGATTTTGGAATTCCTTCGGTAGAGATGCTACATTACCTATCTAGAAGCAATGCCTAGAGTTTGGATTGGATTGGTTGAAGATTGAGCAAAGGACCCTGGTTAGGGTTGTTGTCTGCTCATATCGGACGTGTCCAGTATGGGACAGCAGAGCAGGTTTTGCTCCCTTGCTTCAATCTTCTCAGTGGTTGATTCATACGACTAAGTTTAATTGTCTATTGTGTTTTGTCAACCTTGTGACCTAGTTTGGTTGAGGTGATTGCAAAGCATAGGATGATTATTCTTATTTCTATATTTCAACTAAAATAAGCTATCGATTGGGCATGTATCTAAAATTCCTTGCATATCTTTGGATACAGGACAACAGCCATGAGTGGAAGATAGAAGCCTAGGTCCAAGCATAGGCATGATCCAACACTAGAAAAAACACAAGAAGGCAAGACAAGAAATGCATCCTAGATATAGTCAGTAGGAGCAGGGCAATAGCAGGGGACTCTCTAGGGCTACTAGGGGTGATCCATAATATAAAGAAGGAGACAATAGTTCTTCCTTTGACATAGATACAGAGGAGTATAGAGTGGAGCCTAGTACCAGAAAGAGGAAAAGCACTGATAGAGATTTAGATGGTGGCAGCTCAGATGATGAGCAAGAGATTGAGGAGGAGCAGGCAATACCTCTAGCTCAGCACCAGCCAAGTCAGGGTATGCACTATGGTTTACTTGAGCCACATCCACCTAGTGTACCCTCTTATGTTTCCAGAGTTGACTATGAAAGGAAAGGCATGACCTGAAGAGCCAGAGATGAGAGGAGAATTGATCCAAGGGGCTTGTCTAGGATTCAGTTTGATCATTGATTTCAGACAGCCTTTCATATGGATTTCTACACCAGTGTGATTCTCACTAGAAACCTAGTGATTGCTAGGTCTTAGTGGATTGACTGGCAGTACATCAAAGATTTGCAGAAGTCCTCCATTGATCATGCTATTGCTATTTGTGAGCATGCAGGGGTATATGAGATCATGGAGTTCCAGCATACTGGAACACAGAGGTGATTGCCCAATTTTATGCCACTCTGTATGTTGAGGAGGATGAGAGGCGCATGCATTGGATGCTTGAGGGCTAGTGGTACATTGTTGATTATGATGTTTTTGTAGCTCTACTTGGCTTCTTAGATGATGATCTTCTGAAAGATAGAATCCACACTGAGCAGGTGTTGCCTCTAGAGCAGCTCGCCTACATGTATCCACCAAGAGGTGAGAGAGGAGCAGTGAGAAAGGTTCTAGGTCTTCACCCTACCTATAGATACCTGGACATGATGTTTAGGAAGACCATTGCCTGCAAGGGTGGAGACAAAGGCAACATAGTAGACTATTCCAGGAACCTACTCCATAGGATGGCACCTGATGCATGACCCTTCAGTGTCTTTGACTTTATTTGGTCAGAAATCAGGAGTGTGGGAGAGAGGCCCCTCAAGGGCTATGGATTTGCATCTTACATCATGTTTATGATTGAGAGGGTCATAGGACACACATTTGAGTATGATAAGAAGCATAAAGTCCTAAAGATAGTAGATGACCTGATAGAGATTGGGGTACCTCTAGCAGGACCAGGAGGAGCAGCAGTAGCACTAGAGGCAGATGCACCTGTAGGTGGTGCAGCAGTAGGACGAGCTTCCCCTCTAACACATGCTCCTTCATGTTCCTATTCATGTTACCATAGTCCTCCTTGTCCTATTCGTAAGATGTTTAGTGCTATCTTTGGGATGTGCAAGGACATACGGACCTGTCAGTAGGAGAGTGAGGCTAGGAGGAAGGACACTCATTCTCTAAAGCAGATTGCTACTAGACTTGAGCTTGATCCTCCTAGATCTCCACTATCAGATGAGGCAGCTAGTGAGCCTGAGACTGTGGAGCAGCAACAGGGCAGGTATGACATAGAGTTTGCTGAGTTCCTTCAGTGATAGCAGCAATAGCAGTAGGCACCAGATCACCCTAACACTTTACCACTATAGGCTCATGTGCCTACTCACTCTCAGCCATGTCCTAGTGCTGTAGACGAGTATGCTTCAGACTGGTGGAGTGATCTCACAGGTGGTTTCGGCTACTATGGGTCTGGTGGCTATGACCCATCTAGTGCAGGTGGTTCTTGTCTAGTCGGTGTTCCACGCTCAGAGGATGAGGATGCTGATGCTGATGATGATGAGTGATCTCAGCTCTTAGAGATAGCTTGTAGCCCCTTTGTCCTTAGTATGTCATTGTTGGACCTTTGTGGTGATAGATGACAAAGGGGGAGAGAGACTGATTAAAGCTTCAGGATATTTGTTTCATTTGCTTATCTTTATACCTAAAGATATGTACTGCAGGCTTTAGTTTCTTGAGCTTCATTTCAGTTTTTGAGCTTCATTGATGTATATCTTGAGTTTGAAATAGATTGTATCATGTGAGAGATGAGACTTACTTATGTTTTATCTATGTATCTCTTGAGACATGATCTTTATTTATATATCAGTGGCTTGTGGACTTGAGAAAATGTGTAATGAGTGCTATGTGTGACATACATGTGTTATATTTTTTCATAAGGACTATGCATGCTAGAATGAAAATATTTGATGTGATGCCTTTATATTTATTCTTGTGTGATATATCTTGTCATATGCATCATGGTTTTACTTTGTCACACACACATGCACCGCATGGATGCAATGATTTAGGGGGAGTCTCCTATATGTTTTAGTATGTGCAATTGACATTTGAGGTCATTTTGTGAATTCTAATCATAAGCACATATTAAGGGGGAGCCTCTCATAAATCATTGAACCCAAAAGCTTAACTGTTTATATTCTTCTGTAAGCTTTAATCAAGTTGTCATCAATCACCAAAAAAGGGGAGATTGAAAGTGTATCTAGCCCTTTAGTGGGTTTTGGATGATTCAATGACAACGTGATTAAAGATCTAACCTGTTTGCTAAGTGTGGACAGGTAATAGGTTATCTCATAGGTACTTAATGAAAGCCAAAATAATGCGTTGTTGTATAAACAATCTAGTTCAAGCATAAGACAACAATGCAAATGGAATTTATGCAAAGGCTTATTTATTGTGGGATTTCCATGTACTATGTGAAAGCAAGCTTGTAAGAATTAATTAATGAGACATGAGGGATTGCATATGGAATGGTCTCATATTTGAAGCTTGCTAAATTGAAATAAAAAAGATAACAATACAAATGAATGGTTGATTCAACACAAGATGTGACTTGATGGCTTGAGATGGTGAAGATAGCAAGGAAAGGCTTTGAGGTACTAAGCAAGGGTGAAGGGCAAGCGATGGCTTGGTGGCCGAAGAACCTAGCTAGGGTGAAGAAGGAAGTACTTGCATTTAGTTGAGGTACTAATCAAGCTATGATGGTCATGTAAATGTGGAGGATCAAATCACTATTGGAGTGTTTGATGAAAGTGACTTCATACATTTGGGATTATTCAAATTTGATGAATGGAATTAAGTCATGTGCTCAAGATGGCTATGCTCAAGTGAAAAGATCAATATCAACATGTTGGCACCCTCACTTGATGAAGAGTGGAATACACGGCTTTGGTTGAAAGAGATCAACTCAAAAGATTTAAATTCGTTATACTTTTAAATTTGAGTTAATAGGAATGCCGTACTATTAAGAGGGATGCATCATGTTGATAGATAATGTTTCATAAGTGCTCGAGCCAACCCATGTGAGTTTTTAGAGTGTTTGAGAGACAAAAGAGCTAACTGATTTTTGCTGGTCTTGCAATACCAGACGTGTCCGATATTGATACCGGACATGTCCGGTATTTGCCCAGCAATGATAATATTGTTGATCTCAGGTTGGTTCATCGGGAGTTTTGACTTGAGTTAGAAGTTCTGACAGTCAGGAGTTCTGACAATGGTCAGGAGTTCCATCGTCTCGTGCTTAACTGACTTGGAGAGTTCACTGTGGTGGTCATACCGGACGTATACCGAACGTGTCCGGTATGGACGGCCAGAAGCCAACAGCTAGTTTTCAAATGCCTTGAGGGTTGGAAGTTCCGACGTGAGTCGGGAGTTCCAGCATGAGTTGGGAGTTCCAACACCTCACATACTTTATCCTAGTTACCTTAGTTTTCAAATGTGTTGAGGGTCGAGAGTTCTGACGATCGGAAGTTCCGACATTCATCGGGAGTTCTGACGCCTCACAACGTTACTGTAACTCAGTTATCGTTGGCATAGTGTAAGTCATACCGGACGTGTCCAGTATGGCAATGGCTATATAACGGCTAGTTTTTCTATGGGGGGCTATAAATACCCCCAAGCCTCCACCTTTGGAGGTTGCTGATTCTGCTGATACACATACACATTTTTGAGCCTTGCCAACTCTCCCAAACCCTCTCTTAGTGAGTGTGTGATCCAAATTGCCAAATCAATTAGTGGGTTGAGAGAAATTCATAAAGAGAGCCATCCAACCACTTGAGCACTTGTGCATATTGTCAATCTCATGATTCACATTTGTTACTCTTGGACTCTTCGGTCCTAGATGGCTGGGTGTCACTGGAGAGAACCCAAGAGATTGTGGTGTGCCTCGAAAAGTTTGTAATGGTCGATTTCGCCGCCTCGAAATCAACTAGTGGAAGGAGGGAAATGAGTTGGAAAAGACTCTAGCTAGAGTGACCTCCGTAGTACCCTCTAGGGCTGACCTTCGCTGGGTCACCCGTAGCCCCCTCAATGGAGAGTAGGACTCGAACGAGTCCAAACTTGGGTAAAACAAATATCATGTCTCAATTCACATTTCATTTGATATTTATGTTGCTCTTGCTCTTGTGCAGGTTATCTATGTATATTGTCATATCTAGTAGGTACCTGCAATTTGATTTGAAATTAGAAATCAAAAGGAGCAAGTTTAGGGCTGTTCCACTGAAACTGTGTATACCAGACATGTCCGTTATTGATCACTATGCCAGGCTATTCTATAGAACACATGCATACCGGACATGTCCGGTATTTCCTACCTATGCGGAATATATTCATTCTATGTTCTAACTTTGTATTACAGGGTTGTAACTTCTATATATATATTCTTTATACCTTGTTTACTCTATGGCTAACTTGTGAGGGGTGGTACTACACTTAATTTAGAGTTTCCATTTTGGAAACTCTCTTTACTAATCGTTTCCGTATTTAAAGGTGTTAATTTTCAGAAACACCTATTCACCCCCCTCTAGGCGGCATCCTAGATCCTTTTAGAAGCGCTCCCACACTTTGCCCAAGCAAGCTAGAACATCGCTGCTACAGTGCCCTTGCTTCAGGGGCCCACGATGGCCGAGGATCGTTGGGTCCATCATGAGATTCACATGCTACTCGAGTGTGTGGCAGAGCAGCAGGCCAAGAGGTCACTGTCCCGATGACGCAAGCTCAATGCTAGCCAGCACATGCCCTCAGAGTTACCTGACGAGGACACTTTAGTCCACCAGGCTCTGTGGTCCTAGTGCATGAGCGTCTCGGCCGCCACCGTGATGCGTGGGACACCCTCGATGCCCGTGGGCATACCTGTGGCGATGAGAGGGAGGGAGCTAGCCGTGGCTACCACCCTCGTCATGGTGGATGCTACGACAGCAGCGAGGACCGAAGCATGAGCCCTGACTTGTTGGGACCTCAGGCCTTCAGCCGACACATCCTCAATGCTATCTTCCCACCACGGTACCGACCACCAAGCAACACCCCGAAATACTCTAGGGAAACAAACCCTGGAGTATGGCTCAAGGATTATTAGCTTGCTTGCCAAGCCGGTGGAGTGGATAATGACGATTTCATTATCCACAACCTTCCATTGTTCCTAGTCGATTTGGCACGAACATGGTTGGAACACCTTTCGCCCAACAGAATACAAAGTTGGGTGGACCTGAAAGAGATCTTCGTGGGGAACTTTCAGGGGACATACAAGCATCTTGGGAACCCATGAGATCTCAAAAACTACTGATAGAAGGCCAGGGAAACCCTTCGTGGGTACATCCAACAATGCAACGAGCTACCTAACATCACCGAGGCCGATGTCATAGGAGCTTTCCTATTTGGGACCACCTATGAGTCCCTAGTCCATAAGCTGGGATGTAAGGGTCCACAAACCACCAAGGAGCTCCTCGACATCGCCACTAGCCATGCCTTGAGCGAGGAGGTTGTCGAAGCAATCTTTGACCGCCTCAAAGGCAAGGCAAAGTGGAACAAGGATGCCAGCGAAGGCGCCTTCAACCGTCCTAGCAAGAAGAAGAACAAGCAGCAGCGTGAGGGCTTGCTTGTGGCCTTCGCCAACCACAAGGGGGTCGAAAGCCCATAGAGGGTACCCTAAACCTCTTCAAGAAGCTGCTCAAAGGGTCATGCCTGAATCATGCTTTCCCCGTCAAGCACCTATACAAGGACTATAGCCTCATGAAGTGATTCTTGTCTGAAGGCTCCAACAAGGGGTAGCACAGGGGGACCCCAACCCGGCCATAGAAGACGCTGAGGAGAAGGACGGTGGCTTTCCAACACTGGTTGGCTGCCTCATGATCTTTGGAGGGTTAGTGGAATAAGGCTCCAAGCGTCACCAGAAGCTTGCGCACCATGAGGTCTATATAGCTGAGCCAGCCGCACCTACCTTCCTTCGATGGTCAGAGTCCATCATAACCTTTGATCGGACCGACCACCTAAAATGCATCCCACAACTAGGATGATATCTGCTCGTGGTCGACCCGATCATTGACACAAAGCGACTCACCAAGGTACCGATGGATGGAGGCTATGGCCTCAACATCATGTACACAGAAATGCTCGATGCCATGGGCATCGACTGAGCACGCATCTGGTCGACCAGGGTGCCTTTCCATGGCATCATTCCTAGAAAGTAGGCCATGCCACTTGGGTAAATTGATCTGCCTGTCACCTTTGTGGATCCATCCAATTATAGGATGGAGACCCTTATCTTTGAGGTGGTCGGATTCCATGGAACCTACCATGCCATCCTGGGATGTCCATGCTATGCAAAGTTCATGGCCGTCCCCAACTACACACCTATCTAAAGCTAAAGATGCTAGGACTATGTGGGGTCATCACCATTGGTACCTCCTTCTAGCGCACCTATGAGTGCTAGGTCGAGTGCTGTGAACACGCCATGGCAATTGTCGCCTCCAAGGAGCTTGCGACCGTCATTAAGGAGGTCACCGAAGAAGCACCCGACCCCAAGCGGTTGGCTGGGTCTTTCGAGCCAGTGGAGGGCACCAAGGAGGTCCTCATACACCCTAGTGGCTCCAAGAGCAAAGTGGTGCGCATTGGCATCACACTTTCCTCTAAATAGGAAAGCGCGCCGTCGACTTCCTCCGCGCCAATAGAGACATCTTTGCATGGAAACCCTCGGACATGCCAGGCATTTCGAGAGAAGTCGTCGAGCGTGCCTTGAAGATTAGGCCAGGCTCCAAGCCAGTGAAGCAATGCCTACATTGCTTCGACAAAGGGAAGCACAGGGCCATCGGCAAGGAGATTGCGAAGCTTTTGGCGGACAAATTCATTAGGGAAGTATACCACCCCGAGTGGTTAGCCAATCCCATTCTTGTACGAAAGAAGAGGGAGAAATGGAGAATGTGTGTTGACTACACGGGTCTCAACAAAGCATGTCCAAAGGATCCATTTCCTTTGCCATGCATAGACAAAGTAGTCGACTTGACCTTAGGGTGCAAAACCCTTTGCTTTCTTTATGCATACTTTGGTTACCATCAGATCGCGATGAAAGAGTCCAACCAGCTCATGACATCTTTCATCACCCTATTTGGATCGTTCTGCTACATCACAATACTATTCGGTCTAGACAACATAGGTGCTATGTACCAGCATTGTATGGTCAAGTGTTTCAGGGACCTCATCGGGAGAACCATTGAGGCCTATGTGGATGACATCATGGTCAAGTCCAAATGGGTTGACCAGGTCATAGCTGACCTTGAGCAGACCTCCAAATGACATTAAGCTCAACCCCAAGAAGTGCATTTTTGGGGTCCCAAGGGGTATGCTGCTAGGTTTTATCGTCTCTAAGTGTGGCATCAAAGACAACCCAGAGAAGATCTCGGCCATCATGAGGATGGGCCCAATTCAGAACATAAAGGGGGTACAATGAGTTACAGGGTGCCTCACCGTGCTCAGCCACTTTATCTCGCACCTTGGTGAATGAGGTCTCCCCCTCTATCGGCTCCTAAAGAAGGCTTACCGTTTCAAATGGACGCCTGAGGCCTAGGAGTCACTTGACGTGGTCAAGCAGCTTCTGATAAAGGCTCCGATCCTAATCCCCAACTAATGGGGAACCACTTCTACTCTATATTGTGGCCACCACGCAAGTGGTCAGCGCCGTCCTAGTGGTTGAGCGAGAAGAAAAGGGACACGCCCTCAAAGTGCAGCATCCCGTGTACTTCATTAGCGAGGTCTTGTCCAACTCCAAGACCCGCTACACCTAGATCCAAAAGCTCCTATACGCCTGTCGCACACAATTTTGTATAGCAAAACCAGGTACTCATATATGTGTGCCCAGGATGTCCAAATACACACATATATCACAAATTGCAATAGTATCAAAGTAAAGTACTTATTACATCGCATATCTCATCATAAAGTTAATGCAAAGTTTGCTCAAAGGTAATATTATTACAACCACAGCAGAATAACTAGCCCAACTACCACAGGGACTCCAACTGGTGAACGTCTCCCTAGTAGTCCTAGACATCCTCCAGAAACTCTTCATATCCATTATCTGTTACCCGTCTAGGATTTTCAATGGATGTAAAGCAATTATAAGCTCACCATGTTTAGCAAGTATATCAAAGGGATCTATGAGGCTCAAAAAGGCTTGACACTGTTTGACTGCGGTTTGCAATTTTAGTTGATCAATTTTTAGCATCCTGAAATACTACTTTAATGAATAGTTCCAATTCCCAAGTGATATTAAAGTATAATCATGTGTATCTCAATTCCCAACCATCCATAGTAACCACTAATCTTGAAGGATCCAGACCGCTCGTATCCATGAGCATGGCTGTTATAACAGGTTAATTATTTCTATAGAAATTGTACATCTTTACCCACCGAGCCATGATTCCCAATGCCAGGGTTAGCGAGACCCACTACACCTCTTCCTAGGAAGCGTGGTAGAGTTTCACTATGAAACCCTTAGCTAGTTGCACTAACAAGTCATAGCTACAAAGGAATGACACACGTGGGCATCGTAGCACGGTACACACCCTAGCAGAAAAAGGAAAGATACCCTCTTACCCCTTACTGGAGCTACCGACGAGCTAGGACAATCTAGTTAACAGTTTAAAGTTAGAGCCATATGACACTCGAGGTTGTACGGTCCCTCCTGGGTTGCTGCTTCAGGATTAAGTCCTTAGGGAGAGGCACTAGAGTACTCAACCCCATACTCCAGCCCCCTATCTATTGCTAAAAAGCTCCATTTTATCACATTGCATATAGCCTTTAATCATGTTTAACAATTATTTCATGTTAAGCGCTGCAGCATCTATCCAAAATGCTTACCCAATAATCCTAGGTGTCAAGGATATGTGGTACAAGAAATCATCTAGGTAAAGTCCTTAAAGGCATTTCAAATTAAACACATGCATGAATATGAATGGTAATAGTTCATAGGTAACAAGGGGCCTTTGGTACACTTGCCTTACTCAAAGTCATCCTAGAAGAACTACTGATCTTGCTGTGGGTCCTCAGTCACCTCAAATGGCTCACCCTCTAATCGTGATCCAATCATTAATCAAGCATCATACCTATCATTACATGCATACAAGATAGACTTTCATTAGAACAGTACACCAAACAGTAAAAACATAAGTTAAAAAGCTTATAAATCTATTTTACGTACTTCTACAAACACGTGAGCGAAAGAATAACTCAAATCGGACTTAAAACGCGAAAGTTATGCATGAAATAAGATGTAATGGCATTTCTGTAAATAAACAGAACCTATTTTTGAATTAAAACAATTAAAAATATGAATTTCCACAGTTATAGGACTATGAGCACTAAATCTAGAAAGTACAGGGTCTAAAGTGAATAAAAACATGACTGAAAATAATTACTTTGAATTGAAATGGACTGCGGATTGAATCTACAAAAACAGAGGGGTCTTTCTGAAAAATGCACGTGGCTGACTATGGTTTGACTGCGGCTGCTGACTCATCCGACATGTGGTGGCTGGGGATTGGTGTGGTGCCCCACGCGTGCGTGGGTGCACTGATATGGCGCTGCAGACCCAGTCCATGGCCCATCTGGTGAACCGGTTATACTCCCCGAAGGGGTATCTAATCTGCACCGCTCTTTTAAGATCTGATGGCGCAGGCGTGTACGGGGGCAGTGGGTCACCAGGGAAGAAGTACATGACAATGGTGCCATGGCTGGCATGACTGGCTCTCGCCGATACGGCGCTCTAGTGTGCAAAACAACGAAGAAAGGGCACGAGAAGGGGCGGGAGCTCACCGTGAGTTGACGGGAAGGTTCGGTGGCGTCCGGGATGACTCCAGAGGCGAGGTCGACGGTGGTGGTGCTCTAGAGAGAGAGGGCGTGTGGGTGAGGTCAAATCCGAGGAATTTGTGGCCTATTCATGAAACTAGAGGTACCTAGGGGCACGAGAGGTCACGTCGATTCTCTGAGTAGCGTCGACGTCGAGCTTCGAGGCACAGGCAAGGGAGAGCTACGGCGGCGGTTGTTGGAAACCGAGAACAGGGGATGGGAGAGGGAGAAAGGGATGGCACAGGGCTTTATAGGCCAGTCGGTGAGCGCTAGAAGGAAAGGGAGCGGGGAATATCAGGCAGGATTGGTCGCCTACCATAAGTGGGCGATGGCGGTCACCTTCCATGCCGGGCAGCGCTGACGGCAGCCGGAGAAAGGAAAGAATTGGGGGGGGGGGGGAAGAAAGGAAACCGAGGAAGAAGAAAGAAAGGAAAGAATGGGCGCTGATAGGTGGGGCCGGAGGCGCAGTGAGTGAAGGGAGAGAGCGGACGGCAGCGCTTGCGGGCGATGAAGGCTGAGCAGAGCAGGCCGAGCTAGGCCGCGCGGTGCAATTGCGGTGTGCGAGTGGGAGAAGAAAAAGGGCCACGTGGTGCGGGCCAGTGCTAGCATGTGGGATAGGCCGCTGAGTGGGCTAGTGCGATGTAGGCTAGGCATGGAAGAAATAAAGAGAAGGAAGGAAGGGCGCGGCTGGACCGCCAGCGGGCCAGCGCGGGAAGAAGAAAGAAAAAAGGAATTGGGCTAATTTCCTGGGTTGGGCCAGAATGGAATAAGGTAATTTTTTTCAAAAAACAAAACCTTTTCCAATTCTATTTCCTCTATTTACATTTCTAAACCAAATTCAAATAAGATTTGAATTCAACTTCAAATCAACTAGCCCTACACTCATCCAAAAGCCATATGCTTTGGCATGAATGCAACAAACATGTTTCTAAACCTTATAGTTTATTTTATCTATCCAATATTTATTATTTGGCCTAAGTCAAAAATATCTAGAAAATGTAATAAAGGCTAAGAATTAATTGCTAGTTTGTGGTAGAATTTTTGGGTGTTACAAACCTACCCCCCTTAAGATGAATCTTGTCCTCGAGATTCAGATGGTTCAAAGAGATTGGGATAGTCAGTTTTTAGATCTTCCTCTCTTTCCCAAGTTGCCTCATCCATTGAATATCTGTTCCACTGAACCTGGCACATTCTTATTATTTTGCTCCTTGTGATTCTCTCTGTTGTTTCCAAGATTCTCACTAGGTATTCTTTGTATGATAGATCCCCTCGGATATCCAGTTCTTCTAAAGGTAGTTGTTCCTTAGGTACTCTCAAACATTTCTTAAGTTGCGACACATGAAAGACATCATGAACACCTGAAAGCGGCTCCGGTAATTCTAGCTGGTAAGCAACTTCTCCTCTCCTGTTGATGATCTTGAATGGTCCCACATACCAGGGTGACAACTTTCCCTTGGTATGAAATCTCTTAACTCCTTTCATAGGTGAAACTTTGAGATAGACAAAGTCACCGATTTCAAACACCAAATCTCTCCTCCTCGTGTCCGCATAGCTTTTCTGTCGAGACTATGCAACCTTCAAGTTTTGCCTTATTGTTTGTACTTGTTTTTCTGCCAGTTGCAAAACATCTGGTCCAAAGACTTGCCTTTCCCCCGTTTGATTCCAAAATAATGGGGTTCTGCACTTCCTACCATACAATGCCTCAAACGGTGCCATCTTAAGACTCTTTTGGTAGCTATTATTATAGGAGAATTCGGTATAGGGTAAATTCTTATCCCAACTTGTCCCATACTGTAGAGCACAAGCTCTTAGCATATCCTCTAAGATCTGATTTGTTCTCTCGGTCTACCCATCTATCTGAGGATGGTAAGCTAAGCTAAAGTTCAACTTTGTATCCATGGACTCATGCAATTTCTGCCAAAAATGTGATGTGAACTGTGTACCCCTATCTGAAACAATCTTCTTTGGTACTCCATGTAAACATACAATCCTTTCCATGTATAACTCTGCCAACTTTGTACCCGAATAAGTTACCTTGACTGGAATGAAATGTGCCACTTTTGTCAGACGATCTACAATTACCTAGAGAGTCAAATCCTCTCTGTGTATGGGGTAATCCAACTATAAAGTTCATTCCAACTTCTTCCCATTTCCACTCGGGTATCTTCATAGGCTGTAACAAACCTGCTAGCCTCTGATGTTCTGCCTTTACTCTTTGGCACATGTCACATATGGCCACATGTTCAGTTACATCTCTCTTTAGTCCATACCACTAGTATCTCTCTTTAAGATCAAGATACATTTTAGTACTCCCTGGGTGTATGGAATATGCTGAGTCATGAGCTTCCCTCAAAATAGACTCCCTAATAGATTTCACTTCTAGCATACAAATCCTTTTGCCAAACCATACTATCCCTTGATCATCCATGTGGAATCCTAGGGCTTTACCAATCACTATACGTTCTGCAATATCCTTGATCCTCTCATCATTCAGCTGTCCCTTATGAATCTCTTGTTCTAGAGTAGGTTCTACCTCTAACTCCATGGTGTTAGCCACAATACCCAAATTTAGGTATTTGAACTCCTTATACAACTCCTCAGGTAGCTAAGTTGTGTAGGCCATATTCACATAACTCCTCCTACTCAGGGCATTTGCTACAACATTAGCCTTTCCCGGGTGATAGTGTATATCCAAATCATAATCCTTGATGAACTCTAGCCATCTGCGCTGCCTCAGATTCAGATCTGACTGTGTGAATATATACTTTAAACTCTTATGGTCCATATAAATCTCACACTTATAACCAATCAGGTAATGCCTCCAAATCTTGAGAGCATGTACCATGGCTGCTAATTCTAGATCATGAGTCAGATAATTGAACTCATGTTTTCTTAGCTATCTAGATGCATAGGCAATAACTCTGCCTTCTTGCATAAGAACACCACCTAGACCTTGCCGTGAGGCATCACAGTAAATAGAGAAGCTTTTGGTGAGATCAGGTAAGATGAGCACTGGGGCAGAAGTCAATCTCTTCTTCAACTCCTCAAAATTGTCCTGACATTACTTAGTCCATACAAATTTGGCATTCTTTTCTAACAAAGCAGTCATGGGCTTGGCTAACTTAGAGAATCCCTCGATGAATCTCCTATAATACCCAGCCATACCCAGAAAACTCCGAATCTCACTAACATCCTTAGGTGGCTTCCAACTCAACACATCTCTAACTTTCTTGGGATCTACTACTACTCCTCCATTAGAGATTATGTGACCAAGGAAAGATACTTGTTTTAGCCAGAACTCACATTTGCTAAACTTGGCATAAAGTTGATGTTCTCTAAGCTTTTGCAGCACCAACCTCAAATGTTCTTCATGTTCTTCTTCATTCTTAGAGTACACTAATATGTCATCAATGAACATGATGACAAACTTGTCAAGGTACTCCATGAACACTTTGTTTATCAGATACATGAAGTAAGCAGGTGCATTTGTCAGACCAAAAGACATGACTGTGAACTCATACAGTCCATATCGGGTCACAAAAGTAGTTTTGGGGATGTCAGTACGTCTTATCCTCAACTGATGATATCCAGATCAAAGGTCGATCTTGGAAAACACACAAGCCCCTTTCAACTAGTCAAACAGGTCATCGATTCTAGGCAGTGGGTACTTGTTCTTAATTGTGACCTCATTAAGTGACCTATAATCTATGCACATTCTCTGTGTACCATCCTTCTTCTCTACAAATAGTACTGGTGCACCCTAGGGTGAAGAACTAGGTTGAACATAACCCTTATCTACCAATTCCCTTAATTGTTTCTTAAGTTCTGCTAATTCATTCACTCCCATTCTATAGGGTCTCTTAGCTATGGGTGTAGTTCTAGGTAAAAGTTCAATTATAAACTCGATGTCTCGTTTAGGTGGCATACCTAGCAATTCCTCAAGGAAGACATCTGGGTACTCATTTACTATCCTTATATCTTCTAAGGTTGTGCCCTCCAACTGATTAACCTGGCAGATTTCTACAGCTGACTGAGTTGCCACATACACAACTTCCTCTCCAGATGAAGTGGTAAGATTCACAGAACTGTTGCCACAATTAATAATTGCCTTCTGCAACCTTAACCAATCCATACCCAATATGACATCAATACCAGATGAGTTTATGACTACAAGATTTGCTTGAAATTCTACCCCCCTTATGCTGAGACTAGCAACTAAGCATATCCACTCTGCTTTCATTACCCCTCCAGGTGAGCTTACTAACATGTGTTTCTTCATAACACTTGCTGGAATACCATGCTTCTTTATGAATGTATATGCTATGAAGGAATGCGAAGCACCAGAATCAAAAAGTACTATAGCTGAGTTTGAGTTGACCAAAAACGTACCGATCACCACATCTGGTGCCTCCTGAGCTGTTTCAGCAGTCACATGGTTCACCTTTCCACGAACATAATTCTGCTGCGAGTTAGCCATCTTCTTGGGGCATCTATTGGAGTAATGTCCCGGCTCTCCACAATTGAAGCATTTATTATTATTAACTACATTTGACACTTTTGGTGCGCCATTCCTCTGTGGAGCATTGGGGCCATTGTTCCTCATAGGTACATTGTTGGGCTACTGCTGGCGCTGAGCTGGTGCTTTGTGCTGTTGCTGCTGTGCACGCTGGGGTTGTTGGTTGTGGTTGAGACCTGACTGACCTTGATAGCACTGTTGAGGCTGAGCTTGTTGAGGGTTGGTACGGAAGCGAGAGTTGCTCCCAGATTGTTGTCCTTGAAACTTCCTCTTTTTGTCCTCCATCTGGCGGCGCTTGTTCTCAATCACTAAAGCCTTATCCACCAGCTGCTGGAAGTTAGCAATGGTATGAGACAACAATTGGTACTGGAGGCCATCATTTAGACCCTCCATAAACAGCTCCTGCCTCTTTCCATCCTCATCTACCTCAGTCGGTGCATACCATGACAATTGTATGAACTTGTCACGATATTCAGCAACGGTCATGCTCCTTTGCTTGAGAGCCAAGAACTCCTTCTTCAGCTTCATCAGCCCCGCAGGCACGTGGTGAGAGTGGAAGGCACTGCGGAACTCAGCCCAAGTGATGGGATTAGCTTCGGTATGGACGAAGTGGAATGAGTCCCACCAATCCAGTGTAGCTCCTTGCAACTATCCAGAAGCATATAAAACCTTCTCCTTATCATCACACTGAGCAATCTCCAGTTACCTCTCAATGGCACGTAGCCAGTCGTCAGCCTGGAGTGGGTCGGTAGAGTGCTTGAATATAGGTGGGTGTCCTTTCAGGAACTCTCCCCTTTTATCTCTGACGTGAGGGGGTGCATTCCCATTCCCTTGCCCCATGTTCTGCATGTTATGGGCCATATGCTGAAGCAACTGTGTTTGCATCATCATCAGTTGCTCCATGGTGACTAGGGGAGGTGGTGGCAGTTCCTCGCCTCCCTGGTTGTTCCTCCTGGTGTTCACCATCTGTAGATGCATCATATAAGTCTCACATGTCCAAGCATATAACTCTTAAAAGATAATGGTGTAACAAGAGTAGGTGTAGACAAGAGATATATGTAGGGTATACAAGAAGATATTTGTTCTAAACTTTTTCGGCGAGTTGGACAATAGCAGTGTAGTAAAACGAGCATATCTCACTCTATGTTTATCATCTGATTGCGTATTTTACCTTTCTGGAAAGCTTTTGAAATTATCTACAACTTTCATTTAGAACACTTTTTCAGATTCTAACGTTTACTTAGTCAAATACAGACGACAAGTAGTACTATTCCAGAATTCTGACAGCACAGAAACCTCAACTTACAACAGCTGTATCTCACAATTTATAAAAGGTATTGAGGTGATTACAGAGTCAAAAGAAAGATGTTGAAGTCTACTTATCTCCATAGAATTTTCATGACCATTGGATATTTAGATTATGAGATATGAACTGATAAAGACAGACTGCTTAGAACGATACAGGATGGACAGCATGATAAAACGAAACCCAACTATTTATTCATAATATCCTTAAACCTTAACCTTAACTAAATAACCCTGGACATGCCCACAAGTCATCACAATCAAATCAAAGATCCAAATCAAACATTGTTCATAATGAGAAACATCCAACCATTAAAGTAACACTTGTTCAACCATTAAAAGAAACTAAACACTCTCTCACGTAGCTACGCGTATTTATTACATATTTTTAAGACTCTCCTATGGGTATGGGTCGACGTTGGTGCTGGTGTTGGGGTCTCCAAACTCTCCTCTGTTCCTCGGGGGCGACTGAGCAGGTACACCTGGTGTCTCCACATCTGGACCTCCTTGCTGTTGCTTCAGTGCAGCGTTCTCACGGGCAAGCTACAGATAGGCCTTCCCCATGACATCGAGCTTGTCTAGGACCTGATCCAAGTTGGTGTTGGTCTCAGCCAAGCACAACAAGGTAGGCCTCAGCCTCAGGTTCACCTCTCCAAGTGGTGCAGCGATGTTGCATGTAGACTGGCCGCTTCGACGACGGGGAAGATATCGGTCGTCCTCCCAGGTGATGTCGTCGAAGTGGCGATCGTGGTTGACCAACAACGCCTGTCGAGCTGCATCCCTGATGATGTCCGCACATGTGAGCCATGTAGTGATGGCATGGTGGATGTAGTGCACCTGAGTCCCCTCTCGGATGTACACTTCTATCTCCAAGAAGCTGGTGTAGTCGGGGTGGGTCCAATGCTCCATCCTGTACTGAACAGTGCCTCTGGGGTGGTAGCAATGTACAAGTGCAAGAAGCCTAGGGTGGTAGTAGGCATCACCCTCCAAGTCATAGTGGATCTCCATGGTCCATCCCTAAGCCAACAGTGCATTGTGATCATCATCACTATCATCACCCCCATTTCCACCGTCTCCTCCATCATCGCCACCATCTCCACCATCTCCACCATTATCACCTCCATCAGCATCAGAATCATCAGAGTCATCTCCATTATCGGGGTCACCAACTCCCTCCTGGCCACCTTGTTCATGCTCCTCCATAGGATCCTCCTCAGACTCCTCTATCTCAATGGGCTCCTCAAACATGGGTCCCTCTTCTGTTTCTTCATCCATTGGATCTTCCAGCAAGTCCTCCAAAGGTTTTCCCATGGGCACCTCCATAGGCAGTTCCTCCTCCTGGTTCCTCAGAGCTTCCACTAGATGTGCCAGGACATGCTTGCCCAATGTGAACCTGGTCCTCCTGGTGGGCATCAGGATGGTCCTCTTGCGCGGGGTCTGCTTGGTATGGGCCATCTATAAGAATGAAAAGGTTGAGTATTAGAACAAAATAATTTTTGGTAATAGATAAAGAATAGAATATAAGCAAAATTTTTATAGCAAATTAAAGGTAGTAAAATAAAGTTATGTGATCCTAAAAACGTCCATTTCTAACTAGGTTGTTCGTCCTATAGTTAGTTATAGCTCTGATACCAATTTGTCACACCCAATTTTGTATAGCAAAACCAGGTACTCATATATGTGCGACCAAGATGTCCAAACACACACATATATCACAAATTGCAATAGTATCAAAGTAAAGTACTTATTACATCACATATCTCATCATAAAGTTAATACAAAGTTTGCTCAAAGGCAATATTATTACAATTATAGTGGAATAACTAGCCCAACTGCCATACGGACTCCAACTAGTGAACGTCTCCCTAGTAGTCCTGGAATCCTTTGGGAACTCTTCATATCCATTATCTGTTCCCCGTCCAGGATTTTCATTAGATGTAAAGCAAGTGTAAGCTCACCATGCTTAGCAAGTATATCAAAGGGATCTATGAGGCTCAAAAAGGCTTGACACTGTTTGACTGCGGTTCACAATTTTAGTTGATCAATTTTTAGCATCCTGAAATACTACTTTAATGAACAGTCCCAATTCCCAAGCAATATTAAAGTATAATCATGTGTATCTCAATTCCCAACCATCCATAGTAACCACTAATCTTGAAGGATCTAGATCCCTCGTATCTATGAGCACGGCTATTACAACAGGTTAATTATTTCTGTAGAAATTATACATCTTTACCCACTGAGCTGTGATTCCCAATGCCAGGGTTCACGAGATCCACTACACCTCTTCCTAGGAAGTGTGGCAGAGTTTCACTATGAAACCCTTAGCTAGTTGCACTAACAAGTCATAGCTACAAAGGAATGACACGCGTGGGCATCGCAGCAGGGTACACACCCTAGCAGAAAAAGGAAAGATACCCTCTTACCCCTTACTAGAGCTACAGAGGAGCTAGTACAATCTAGTTAATAGGTTAAAGTCAGAGCCATATGACACTTGGGGTTGTACGGTCCCTCCTAGGTTGCCGCTTCAGGATTAAGTCCTTAGGGAGAGGCACTAGAGTACTCAACCCCGTACTCCAGCCCCCTATCTATTGCTAAAAAGCTCCATTTTATCACATTGCATATAGCCTTTAATCATGTTTAATAGTTATTTCATGTTAAGCGCTGCAACATCTATCCAAAATGCTTACCCAATAATCCTAGGTGTTAAGGATATGTGGTACAAGAAATCATCTAGGTAAAGTCCTTAAAGGCATTTCAAATTAAACACATGCATGAATATGAATGGTAATAGTTCATAGGTAACAAGGGGCCTTTGGTACACTTGCCTTCCTCAAAGTCATCCTAGAAGTACTGCTGATCTTGCTGTGGGTCCTCAGTCACCTCAAATGGCTCACCCTCTAATCGTGATCCAATCATAATCAAGCATCATACCAATCATTACATGCATACAAGATAGACTTTCATTAGAATAGTACACCAAATAGTAAAAACATAAGTTGAAAAGCTTATAAATCTATTCTACGTACTGCTACGAACACGTGAGCGAAAGAATCACTCAAATCGGACTTAAAACGCGAAAGTTATGCATGAAATAAGATGTAATGACATTTCTGTAAATAAACTAAACCTATTTTTGAATTAAAACAATTAAAAATATGAATTTCCATGGTTATAGGACTGCGGGCACTAAATCTAGAAAGTACAGGGTCTAAAGTGAATAAAAACAGGACTAAAAAATAATTACTTTGAATTGAAATGGACTGCGGGTTGAATCTACCTAAATAGTGGGGTCTTTCTAAAAAATGCGCGCGACTAACTGCGGTTTGACTGCGGCTGCTGACTCATCTGACACATGGCGGTTGGGGATTGGTGCGGTGCACCACGCGTGCATGGGCACACTGATGTGGCGCTGCAGACCCAGTCCATGGCCTATCTGGTGAACCGGTTATACTCCCCAAAGGGGTATCTAATCTAGACCGCTCTTTTAAGATCTGATGGCGCAGGCATGTATGGGGGCAGTGGGTCACTGGGGAAGAAGTACATGATAGTGGTGCCATGGCCGGTGTGACTGGCTCTCGCCGGTACGGCGCTCCAGTGCGCAAAACAACGAAGAAAGGGCACGGGAAGGGGCGGGAGCTCACCGTGAGTTGATGGGAAGGTTCAGTGGCGTCTGGGACGGCTCTAGAGGTGAGGTCAATGGCAGCGGCACTCTGGAGAGAGAGAGGGCATGCGGTTGAGGTTGAATCCAAGGAATTTGTGGCCTATTTGTGAAACTGGAGGTACCTAGGGGCACGGGAGGTCACGACGATTCTCCGAGTAGCGTCAGCGTCGAGCTTCGAGGTGCAGGCGAGGGAGAGCTATGGCGACTACGGCTGGAAACCAGGAACAGGGGATGGGAGAGGGAGAAAGGGATGGCGCAGGGCTTTATAGGTTGGTTGGTGAGCGCTAGAAGGAAAGGGAGCGGGGAATATCAGGTAGGATTGGTCGCCTACCATAAGTGGGCGACGACAGTCGCCTTCCATGCCGGGCAGCGCTAACGACGGTCAGAGAAAGGAAAGAATCGGGGGGGGGGGGGGGAAGAAAGGAAACTGAGGAAGAAGAAAGGAAAGGAAAGAATGGGCGCTGACAGGTGGGGCTAGAGGTGTAGTGAGTGAAGGGAGAGAGTGGACGGCAGTGCTTGCGGGCGATGAAGACTGAGCGGAGCAGGCCGAGCTAGGCCACGTGGTGCAGTTGCGGTGTGCGAGCGGGAGAAGAAAAGGGCCACGTGGTGCGGGCCAGTGCTGGCATGCGGGATAGGCCGCCGAGTGGGCTAGTGCGACGCAGGCTAGGCGCGGAAGAAATAAAAGAGAAGGAAGGAAGGGCACGGCTGGACCGCCAGCGGGCCAGTGCGGGAAGATGAAAGAAAAAAGGAACTGGGCTGATTTCATAGGTTGGGCCAGAATGGAAGAAGGTAATTTTTTTCAAAAACAAAACCTTTTCCAATTCTATTTCCTCTATTTACATTTCTAAACCAAATTCAAATAAGATTTGAATTCAACTTCAAATCAACTAGCCCTACACTCATCCGAAAACCATATGCTTCGGCATGAATGCAACAAACATGTTTCTAAACCTTATAGTTTATTTTATTTATCCAATATTTATTATTTGGCCTAAGTCAAAAATATCTAGAAAATGTAATAAAGGCTAAGAATTAATTGCTAGTTTGTGGTAGAATTTTTGGGTGTTACAACGCCATCCTTATTGCCAAGAGGAAGTTGTGTCACTACTTCGAGTCACATCTGGTGACGGTCATGACGTCCTTCCATCTCGGTGAGGTCATCCAAAACTAGGATGCCACGAGAAGAATCATGAAGTGGACACTCTAGCTGATGGGTCAAGGCATTTTGTATTTCCCCTAGATGGCCATCTAGTCCCAAGTGCTAGTTGACTTCATTGCAGAGTGGATCGAGGTCCAAATGCCACCAGCGGGCATTGACCAAGAGTACCGGACGATGTACTTCAATGGATAGCTGATGAAGAAAGGCGTCGGTGTAGGACTGGTCTTTGTTTCGCCCCTCGGGGTACACATGAGGTACATGGTTTGCCTCCATTTCCCCTCCTCCAACAATGTGGCCGAGTATGAGGTGCTCATCAATGGCCTACACATCGCCATCGAATTGGATATCCGATGCCTCGATGTCCGGGGCGACTCCCAGCTGGTCATCGACCAAGGCATGAAGTAGTCAAGCTGCCACAATGCTAAGATGGCTGCATATTGCCGTGATGTCCGCCAGCTGGAGGACAAGTTTGATAGTCTCGAGCTTAATCACATCCCAAGGCATCCTAATGAGGTAGCCGATGCACTAGCAAAGACGGTGTCCGGCCAAGAGCTGGTGCCGATGGGCGTCTTCGCCAGTGATAAGCACAAGCCCTCGATTCGCTATGAGGAGCTAGAACGAGCCGGTGATGGGCTGCCCACCCTGGTGATGAGGACATGACACCCATACATATGACCATGTTTGGCACATGGTATGGAGGGGTAGGAGGCTAGCAAGGGTGTCCAAGTCAAGAAGGAGGCCCGAGGCTAATTTGGTTCGAGTCCTCGAGGTGAAGGCCCAAAGCAACTCAAGTTCGAGTCTGCCTTGGCCTCTAGGACCAGTCTGCCTAAAACTGGTCACCCAGGATGCATTCGGACTCCATTTTCGATGATCCACATATGGTTGGAAAGCTATTTTGATAAGGAAGCCAATCAAAGTGGTCTCATGTCAAAAGTCCTTCAGAATCAATGGTAATAGTCGAAACAATTCAGCGTCTAGAATCTATCAGGGTGCTGCGACACCGTCTTTTGATCCGTTGGACCGTGTATCGTGTTTGAGCCCATTAGGGGGCGTGTCTAGGGTAGGAGATGACCCTAAGACCTTTATAATCATATGCCGCTGCCATCATTAGGTTTTGGGGGTTTTGCTTAGATTAATCTGTCAAGAACAGTTTCGCCGTTCATCGGTTTGTGAGACCCAACTTCATGAGATTAATCATTCATCTGCAATTTGGTTGCTTTCTTTCTTGTTCTTGCTTGTGTTCTTCATTGTGTAGGTAGGGATTAGCCTTCTTGGTGTGGTCAACTGGATCCATGTCTTGGTTGATAACTAGAGGAGTTGTGGTGCTAAGATTGCAGGGTTTGATATTTTGATCTGAAGCCGGATCGGTGTGTCATTCTCCGTCACAACGATAGTTATCACTACCTGACGGAAGATCAGGATCCCTATTCCCATTAAGTGGTAATCAGAGCTAAGGTATACCATTAGGTTCACATTTATCCCCTAGTTTTGAGTGTTTCGCCTTCGTCCCATAGTCCAGTGCCATGTTTTTTTCCTATCCTAGAACCTTCCGCGCCATAGCCTTTGCATATTTTGGTTTCAGAGTCCATCGTGTTGAGTTTGTGTCTTGGTCGAGGTCTTGTTGCTAGTTAGATCATGTTAGAGTCTAGGTCATGTGTTTTCCCCCATCGTTTCCATCAAATCCTTGCTGCCGTGACCAATTTTGCGCACATTGTTCCCATTTTGTCCTCTAATTCGGAGCCAATTCTTAAAACTGGTCTGGTTTTCACATACGAACTCGGATTTCAACGTTCTATATATCAAAATCAATCAAATTTTTTTGGAGCTGTCCATCCCTAGCTCGTTGGGGTCAAAAAATTTTAATTTGGTAAAAAACTGGTCACAAGATCCTCTTTTCATGGTCATAAGCTTTTTGTCGATTTTGAGCACGTCTTCTGAAATTTCCACAGGCCACGTCTTTCACTTGTTTAAGCTCATATTTTCTGTGGTTACTTCTTTTGTGCTCCTAAGTGAAGGAAAAATATAAACAAAATAAAAAGAAAAGGTCAAAATTTTCCAAAAAACAACGACAACAAAAAAAAAATAGAAAAAAGAGGGGCAAAAGAGGAACAATATCTAGAGAAGCACATAGAGATGGCCAAAGTGAGTTGTGTTAGCGTGTGCTGTCTTGTTCCTTGTTTGTGTTGCTGTTGCTATCCACCATACTTGTTTTTCACACACCTGTCACCTTGCTATCCACCATACTTATTTGTCATACACCTAGTACTTGAAACATTTCAGACTAGTAATGAGAACAAGTACTTTGGACTATAATTTAGCATTACTTTCTATTACTGACTTGTGTGCTAGATATACATATTATTCTTTGTGTGCCTTCCAAGCTCCACAAACTCTTCAGATCAGTACAGAAAAAGGCCCTTGCAATGTTGGTACCACTGCCTCACAGGTATCATGAACCAGCCGCCGGTTGTACCGCCCACTACTTGCGTTGGTAAGAACTTTGTAAGAGCTTGGTAAGACGCTTCCACTTGCTGTGAAAAGTGACACCACAGCAACCATGTAGTCATTTGATAGGGATCATACTTTTGTGTTGTCTTTTGCTGTCTTCTAACAATGATAGGTTGTTCATATCCACCGACTTATGATGGTATAGGTGCTAATAAGTACATGGAGTGGGAAATTGCCATAGATAACATATTTGCTACTCGCTTTATCTGTCCAAGGAAGAAGGTAAAAAATGCAGCTAGTGTTTTGCGACATTCTGCTTTATCTTGATGGGAGTCTTTAGATCCTTCTGATAAACCTCAAACTTGGAATGATATGAAACTCCTTATACAAGAAACCTTTGTTAATCCACCTCCTATTTTGACTTCATATGTTGAGGTGCACCATTTAGAGGAAGAGTCTATTGTTATTCCTCTTGCTATGACTAATCTTCTGCAGGATAATGTCCATAAGCAAGAGGATGACATGGAAGAAAATGAGGAGCTCACAACCTCATATGCAAATTCAGAACCATCACTTCACAATGCACATATTACTCCTGCTGAGAACACAGGTAATGCTCATGGTGCTACACTCATGGAAGGTGAGAAATATTTTAATGTACTAAATTTTTCTACAAACCATGCTATTATAGAGCAATTGTTAGTGGAATCCTCTCTTGATTTATCTCTGTCCCATGATAATCTGCTTGAAGTTCCTTGTGATAAAGGTGAGTTGGTTGATGATGCATTAGTTTTACATATTCTGGAACCAGTCACTTGTGCTGAAAATAAACATGTTATTCATATTGCTAATAAAACTGATGAGTTCAAACTATTGTCTTCTTTACATACTTTGGGTTACATTGAATTTGATGTTTTGTATAACCTAGATTGTTTGGAGGAGAGCCTTTTTAAATATACTGATTTGCCTTGGTTTTCTAAACACACATATCATGTTATTGGCAAATATAACAACAAGGGACAATATATGATACATCGAGTATACATTCGTAGTAATATGAATTTTCCTTTTGTTGTACAAGGTTATGATCGTTTAGAGGGCAGCCATAATAATACAAACATTTTCTCATGTTCCTCAAAGAAACAGGTTCACTTCCAAGAAGGGGAGCATTGTTGGTGGCTACCTATGTCTGCTAGACCATCTATTCCTGTATTGTCTTTGGTTAGTTCTAATCTTTTGCAGGATAGTGTTGACATACATCATGTGCATTCAGATCATGGAGTTTACATGCTTGCTGAAATTTCTTGGAAACATGGTCATGTTCCTTCTCACACTTATTTTAGTTCCCTTTGTCTTCGCAACCTCGTTCTCCTTTATGTTGTGTAGGATCAGTTTCAAGCACAATCAACGCCGAGGATGGCTTTTCGTCAAGAAGGGGAGGATGATGAGGACATGACACCCATGCATATGACCATGTTTGGAACATGGTATGGAGGGGTAGGAGGCCAGCAAGGGTGTCCAAGTCAAGAAGGAGGCCCGAGGCTAATTCGGTTCGAGTCCCCGAGGTGGAGGCCCAAAGCAACTCAAGTTCGAGTCTGCCTTGTCCTCTAGGACTAGTCTACCTTAAACTGGTCACCTAGGATGCATCCAGACTCTGTTTTTGACGATCCACATATGGATGGAAAGCTATTTTGATAAGGAAGCCAATTCAAGTGGTCTCACATCAAAAGGCCTTTAGAATCAACAGGAATCTTTGAAACAAGTCAGCGTCTAGAATCTGCTAGGGTGCTGCGACACCGTCTTTTGGTCTGTTGGACCGTGTATCATGTTTGGGCCCATTAGGGGGTGTGTCTAGGGTAGGAGATGACCCTAAGACCTTTATAATCATATGCCACCATTGTCACTAGGTTTTGGGGGTTTTGCTTAGATTAATCTATCAAGAACAGTTTCACCATTCATCGGTTTGTGAGACCCCAACTTCGTGAGATTAATCATTCATCTGCAATTTGGTTGCTTTCTTTCTTGTTCTTGCTTGTGTTCTTCATTGCACAGGTAGGGATTAGCCTTCTTGGCGAGGTCAACTGGATCCGTGTCTTGGTTGATAACTAGAGGAGTTGTGGTGCTAAGATTGCAGGGTTTGATCTTTTGATCTAAAGCCGGATCGGTGTGTCATTCTCCGCCACAACGATAGTTATCACTACCTGACGGAAGATTAGGATCCCCATTCCCATTACCTAGCCTCGAGGGCTGACTAGCCAGTGGCTTCATCCAACCCTGAAGTCATGGAGCTTAATGAGGATCCAGCGACAGAGCCTGACCCTTTGGCCGATTAGAAGACGGCCTACCTCGACTACCTCCTCCGTGAGGCACTGCCGATAGACAAAATGGGGGCTCAGTGGCTCACACATCGTGCCTAGTTATTTGCCGTTATCGATGGCGAACCCTACAGGTGAAGCCACACTAGGATCCTGCAACACTGCATCCCCATTAAACAAGGGAAGCAGCTACTAAGCGATATCCACGGTGGGGTCTGCAGTCACCATGCCGCGCCTAGGACCCTAGTCAGAAACGTGTTCTGACAAGGCATCTACTGGCCGACCGTAGTAGACAACACTGAATGGATCATGCGCACCTATGAAGGGTGTCAATACTACGCTCGGCAGACCCACCTATCGGCTCAAGCACTCCAGACGATCCCCACCATGTGGTCGTTCGTGGTCTGGGGGCTCGATCTAGTCGGACCTCTCAAGAGGGTGCCCGGGGGCTGTACGCACTTGCTTGTCACTGTAGACAAGTTTATGAAGTTGGTAGAGGCTCGACCGATCTCCGCGATCAAGTCCAAGCAAGCCATTCTGTTCTTCCCTGATATTGTCCATTGCTTTGGAGTCCTGAACTCCATTATCATGGACAACAACATGTAGTTCACCTAAAAGAAGTTCCTCCGATTCTATGATAAATACCACATCCACGTTGATTGGGTCACTGTGGTGTACCCCTGCATGAACGGGCAGGTCGAGCGCGTGAACGGCATGGTCCTACTATCATAGAACTGACCAATTTAAAAGAGCACAAGTATAATGGTAGCCCACAAGCGAACACACTATCATGCTTAAGCCCATATAAACCTAGTAGTCTATCGAGTACCACGACGGGTCTCGATAAACAATCCACATACAACCAAGATCGTACATGATTCAATATACATGTCACATATTACATAAAGTTCATAGATATAGTTCCTTTATTAGAGTACAAAATAAAGTTATTACAAACCAAGTTTGAGAGATAGTAGCAGAAGAAAAATAAAGTTTGAAAGTAACATTTGCCAACATAGTTCTAATAAAGTGCCAATACATGATCACTATCCACAAAAGCATATAGAAGGATTAATAAAGATGCCTGCCCAAGGCTCACTCCTCATCCACGGTGGGATAGAAGCAATTCTTGCAATATCTATGATAGACGGTACCATCTGCAACAATGGGAATAAAACCCTAAGTACGAGAAGGTACTCAGCTAGACTTACCCATCATAAACCAGAAATAAATTGACTCCAAGGATTATGCAAGGCTTTATAAGTGGAGGTAGCTTGGCAACATTTTGCATAAAAAGCGATTAACTCAATTATACAATTATACTTCGGTCATTAAGTTAATTATAGCTATTCATCTCTAGATTAGCAACTATCCTATGCCAAACATGTGGTATATCATTTTAAGAGCATACAATAGTAACCATAGCTAGTATAGTAATTCTATGTTTATCTGAACCATCATATTCCATAATATAATTACTACGATATTGGGACTAGCCAAGTTTCTCACTATCCGAGAGAGACAGTGATTCGAATCGATTTCAACCAACTAGGAATTTATTCCTAACACAAACCCAGGCAGACCAGATCAACGGTCACCTTGGGTCACCTTTGGTACAACTCAAGTACACATTTCGCGGGTTCACCCAGCGCCACACAACCAGGGACAACTAGCTGCTAGGACGCTCAGGACTACCTTGCCCTTGGGCTCACGCCTGGCACCCCACACATCGTTACTACCATCCAGAGTGCGCACTCTTATAGAGCGGGGCCTGGCCTGACTTGAGCTACTCGGCTTCATGGTCAGAATGAGTTATCCGGCCAGCTAAGTGATAGGCATGCGTTTAATCTTGTCAAACAGCACCAACAATAGTACGGTCCTTAATCGGCACAGACAGAATCACATGAGCCAACCCACACATAGACTTTGCCTGGCCTCCATTTACATTACCCCATGGTTCTTTTCCACGATAGCAAATATAGCCAACCGTGCTTCGGTATCCAACTATATCCCATAGGTGATAGGAAATCACCTAACTTCTACCAGTCTAAGCATGGCTGAGCATATGTTCGATCCTGAACCTACATAGGGTTAAAGGTATATATATCTGGACAAGGTAGTTCTATGCATCAAGTGTTTCTAGTCAACTCTTATAACCTAATGCATCAATTATAAAGGATTCAAATAATATTTTGTAAAACACTAGGAGACTTAAAATATTCTGGGGCTTGCCTTTGAGAAAAGAGGTGGGGCGATGATCAGGGCACTCTAGAAGCTCTTCTAGAGTCTACTCCTCTTCTTTGGGAGCTGCAGGTTGAGGATTCTCCTGCTGATCCCTTTTCTCTTCTTCGTTGAATTCCAGCAATGTTATCTCCTCGGTCGATCCTATATGCATGAATACGGCATCAGATATCGTGAATGCATGTATGATGACACGTATAATATGATAAAACATGATGAATACATCCTTGTAAGTATTTTCAATAGCATGGTGCCAAAGTAATAACAAGTGCATCCTATTCTACTGAGCAGGTGCATATCTTTTCTCTATTACTTAAGCAAACACTCCTGCAACTTATTTACCGAACTACCAAACAATAGCTACTTATTTTAATCATAACTAGAGTTACATCCATCAAAATCATATGGTTGCAGACATTCTAGAAAGATTATGAAATTTTATACAAGTTTATTTTAGTACTCTCAAGGTGATTCAATAGTTATCTAGGTCAAACAAATCAGTCAATCAAATCTGTCCTGAGAGCAAACAATTAGGGCAGTAAATTTCTAACAACCAAAACTCTTAAACCCTAAGGCCTATGACTATGAAAATTTAACACAAGGTATATTAGTAAGTTATATACAACTTTGTTATTAACAAGTTTTACATGAGAGGTCATTATCAACATGAAATCAACCACACAACTGAAACTATACATGCAACCATCTATTGGAATTACAAAGTAACAATTAATTAGTTGCATACAACCAATTGCTTCTAAGTCTTACTATGGACATTAATAGTTACTATGCATCACAAGCACCATAGAAAACATCATGGTCAATCACAATTTAATTACATAAATGCCTTTATTAATTTAATTAAATAATTAGGGGAAATAACAAACATACACAAAATGTGCACAATAAATTCTCATAAAATTACAGTAGCTTCCTAGTGCTCACCATAGTCTACTATGAAAATTTCATACTATTTGGACATGTAGAACATCCTATGCAAAAATGACAAGCTAGTAAAGCCTATTTTAATGAAAATAGTAAACCCTATAGAAAAGTGTTAAACCACAGATTATAAAATTTTCCTAGCTTCATATTAGTGCCATACTACTGTATAAAATTTACATAGCAATATGTTACATATTTTATCCCTATATTTTCCTTAGAAAATGCCATTTATTAATAGATAAATAGAAAGACCATATTTCAATCAAGTTTACTGCAAGCTTAATATTTTTCCTGGGCATAGCATGTCTACACAAGACCAGCAAAATTGGAATCACAATTTTATCACATTTCTAGATCAAGATATATAATTTACAAGATTGCAAACATTCAAAAGGCATTTATCTAAATACATTTTAATCACTAATAAAAATACTAGAAACTGTATATCTCATATTTTTATAAAATACTACACTTCCTAAGGAACACAACAAATTTGGTTCATCAAAAATGAACATATAGAACTCAACTTATGATTTTTCAAAGTTGGTACAAAAATATGTGAAAGAATAACATAAAACCCTAACTAGCCGTCGCTGACAGAGAGGTCCCACCGGTCAGCGGGGTCCACCCGTCAGCGACCAAAAACAAAGCAAAGTGGCCAGCTGGCGATATCTCACCGATGACGAGGTCTTCGGTGAAACCAAACACACCAACGTGATCTACATATCAAACTGCATTGATTGACCTAGGGGGTGGAGGCATGAATGCACATGAGCCACCTCGTCTCCGGCCATGGCGGCAAGGCGGTGCAGCGCTACAGTGCATCGGCCATCTCTGGCCACGACAAGGCTCGGCGAGAGGCGCGCAAGCTCCGCAATGACGACACAAATCTAATAGATCTACCTAGGTGATGCAAGGTGCTTTGATGAGCTCTGCCTGCGTGCGCGGTGGCGCGACGGTGAAAGCGCGGCGGCGCTGCATGTCATGTTCCGCGCCGACAAGACAACAAAGCTCAGTAATGTCATGCTACCGGCTAGACTACATCCTGACCAAGCCCTAATGTGAGAACAACGAAGGAATGCACATGCAAGCTCAGCAGTGGCGAGCTCACCGTGGAGGCGGCCATGGGAGCCAAGATCTCCGGTGAGGATGGAAATGGTGATTTTGCCCTCACTGTAGCTCATCCGGTGCTGCAACCACGTCGAGGAAGTAGAGGGGAATGTGGCAAAGTTGTGGGCTAGATGGAGGCAGGAATGGCTTGGTGGAGAGGGTGCTAGGTGACGGTAGAGCTGTGGGTTGCTCGACGGCGCTCGGCTCTTCCGTGGCGAGGGCGAGAGAGAGCGCTGGAGAGCGAGGAAGTGACCGCATGAGTGCGAGAGAGGGCGCATGGCTTCATAGATAATGGGCACCAGCACATCGTGGTGTGGGTCTAGCATTGGCCAGCAGCGGCCACATGGTGGCCAGCTTTTGTCCACGATCAGCCACGACGGCGCGACGCACAACATTCATCAGTGCCTGAATCAGCGACTGACAGAGCGATTTGAAGACGTTAAATCTCTTGATCCACGGTGAATGAGTGAACGGTGTTAAAACCAAAATTGTAGAGCTATGTACCAGCTACAAAACTTCTTTAGCAATCAAAGTCTAATTTTTAATGGTTAGAGAGAAAAATCAGCACAAAGTCAAGCCTATCAAACTAGAAATCAGCTGCGACTTAGAAAAATTTCTAAGTGTTGAAAAACAATGAAATGTGGATTTTTGTGAGCTCAAAAAGACCAAGCTATGCACAGAATTAGCTCATGACCCAAAAATAAAAGTTGTTCCTCTCATCAAATACTACAACTTTGATTTAGTGAATACATCCATGCAAAGTCTCTATGACATAGTTCAAACTAGGTCAAACATACTACTTTCAAATGATGGCTTACACTAGAACTATGACTTAGTGACCAAACTAGCCCTAGTCATGAATACCAAAGTTGTTCATAATGACATTCTAAACAGGTTTAATGTATTCCTAAGGTCACACAAGCATTTCATAAATTGGTTACATAAATTACATCCCAAGTCAACATGCATATCATCACTTAGGAGCTTAGTTAGACAAAGTGGTCTACATGAACAATGTTCCACTAGCCATCCTAAGTGTAGCTAAGGTGCTTTAGTGACTAACATCAACCATTTACACTTATTCACACATGATCATAAGCATACACAAAGGAAACATAAAATAACAAGGCATGTTTCACATGTTTCAATCATATGTTTCACATGTAGAAGCTTATATATGAATGCTTGATGCTTATGCTCATGCAATGCAAGTCAAATTATGCAAGCCTAACACCTAGGGTGTTACAACCCCTCCCCCTTATAAAAATCTTGTCCTAAGATTTGCAAGACCTACCATTCTTTGACAAAGGTGGGATAAACTTCACGTAAATAATCCTCCTATTCCCACGTGGCATCTTGTTCAATGTGATTATTCCACACCATCTTGTAGAACTTAATGACCTTACTCCGTGTTACTCTTTCCATCTCTTCTAACACTCAGATTGGTTTCTCCTCGTAGGTCAAATCCGATTGGAGCTCAATGTCGGTGGGTGCAATGGCTTCCTCAGGTATGCGAAGACATCTCTTCCACTGAGAAACATGGAAGACATCAAATATGGCACTCATTTCTGGGGGAAGTTGTAACTTGTAAGTGTCATTCCCCTTTCGTTCTGTAATCTTGTATGGCCCTACATATCTAGGGCAAGCTTTCTTTTCACTCCAAATCTTTGTACTCCCTTCATGGGTGACACTTTCAAATATACATAATCTCCCACTTCAAAAGTTAGTGGTTTTCTTCTCTTATTAGCATAACTCTTTTGTCTTGACTGAGCTGCTTTCATATGCTATTGGATAATGCACACTTGCTCTTCAGCTTCAGTGACAAAGTCAATGCCAAAGTATCTTCTTTCGTCGGGCTCAATCCAGTTCAATGGAGTTCTACATTTTCTACCGTACAAGGCTTCAAATGGAGCCATCTTGGTGCTTGGTTGATAACTGTTGTTGTAGGAGAACTCGGCTAAAGGTAGCCATTTCTCCCATGAACCCTTGGAAGATATAACACAAGCTCTCAGCAAATCTTCTAAGATCTGGTTCACTCGCTTAGTCTATCCAAAAGTTTTTGTATGATATGCTAAACTTCTGATTAGTTTAGTCCCCAAAGCCTGGTGCAAGTGTTCCTAGAAATGAGCTATAAACTGTGATCCTTGATCTGAGATGGTAGTCCTGGGTATTCCATGTAGTCTCCTAGCTAGATACCTGGTGTTCACCAGTATAAAATGTGTTGACTTGGTGAGGTGATCTACAATGACCCATATTGAATCGTGACCTTGCTGTGTCATTGGAAGGCCTATGATAAAGTCTATACTAATTTCTTCCCATTTCTAGCCTAGAATAGGCAATGGCTGAAGTAATCTGGTAGATTTCAAATGAACAACCTTTACTCTACTATAGTTATCACACCTAGCAACATAGACGGCGATTTCCTTCTTCATCTTGGTTCACCAAAAATGGGTTTTCAAATCTTGATACATTTTTCTACTACCCAGATGGATAGACAACTTGGACGAATGTGCTTCATCAAAAATTTGATTTCTAAGCTCATAGTCTTTCGGTACCACATGTCGGTCCTCAAACCATAGCACACCTCTTTCATCTAGTCTAAAATGCTTTATTTCTTGCTCTTGCATCTTTCTCTTGATGTGAAATATACCTACATCTGTCTTCTACAACTCTATGATTTTGCTCTCAAGTGAACAACTGATAGTGATATTGTGCAGCACAATAGGATGTAACAAATTAAATCCATCTTCCAACAATGCTTCTACAGTGTTGCAATGCGATTTCTGTCTAAGTGCATTGGCTACAACATTAGCTTTCCCTGGATGGTAGTGCACTTCCAAATTGTAGTCCTTAATCAACTCTAACCATCTTTGTTGTCTCATGTTCAGCTCAGGTTGAGTGAAGATGTACTTGAGACTTTTGTGGTCAGTGTAGTGCACTTCAAATGAACTACTGCTGCAAGCTCTAAATCATGTGTAGGGTAGTTGACTTCATGCTTTCTCAACTGCTGAGAAGCATAGACAATAACTCTTTCTTCTTGCATGAGCACACACCCCAAACCTATACCTGATGCATCATAGAATACATCAAAAGGCTTTTCAATGTTGGGTTGTGCTAAAATAGGAGCTGTAGTTAATAGGGTCCTTAGGTTCTGAAAAGCTACTTCACACTCTAGTGTCCAATTGAACTTTTCATCTTTTTGAAGGAGTCTAGTCATGGGCTTAGCTATCTTGGAGAAATCTGGAATGAAACGATGATAGTAACCAGCTAACCCTAGAAAACTCCAAACTTTATGAACCGAAGTCAAGGCCTTCCAATCCATGACTTCGTGTACTTTAGATTTGTCTACAGATATTCCATCTCTTGATAAGATGTGACCCAAGAAAGGTACTTTACTCAATGAAAATTCACACTTGCTAAACTTTGCATATAACTTATGTTCCCTCAATCTGGATAGATCAATTCTCAGATGCTCTGCATGATCTACCTCATTCTCTGAATAAATCAAGATATCATCGATAAATACAACCACAAACTTGTTGAGCTCGAGCATGAATACCAAATTCATCAAGTACATGAAGTAGGCAGGAGCATTCATTAGTCTAAAAGACATGACCAAATACTCGTACAAGCCGTACCTAGTGGAGAAAATGGTTTTAGGTATGTCCTCTGGCCTGATCTTTATCTGATGATAGCCTAACCTCAAGTCAATCTTGGAGAATACCTTTGCTTTTGCTAACTGATCAAACAAGACATCGATACAAGGCAAGGGATACTTGTTTTTGATGGTCACAACATTAAGTGGCCTATAATCCACACACATTCTCAAGGACCTATCCATCTTCTTTACAAACAATGCTGGACATCCCCATGGAGATGAACTAGGTTAAATGAGACCTTTGTCCAATAGTTCTTGCAACTAAATTTTAAGTTCAGCTAGCTCATTTGGTGGCATCCTATAGGGTGTCTTTGAGATAGGTGCCATACCTAGAACTAACTCAATCTTAAATTCCACATCCCTATCAGGTGGTAAACCTAGTAACTCATCTGGGAATACATCAGGAAACTCACAAACCACTGGAATATCACAAAGGGTAGTGGCTTGGATAGCACAAGACAAGTTCTGGAGTTCAAAATTGTGGGAAAGTGGTACTAGGAAAGCATTACCTCCCTTTGGTTCTCTCAGCATAATTGTATGAGTGCTAGTGTCAATGAGAACACCATGATCTCTCATCCAATTCATGCCTAAGATCACACTTATGGATAATCTAGGCAATATTATCAGATCTGTTGTATACTCCCTCTCTTGTATAGAGATGAGCACATTTCTAACCATCTTATTTGTAGAAATAGTAGCCCTACCTGAACTTATACTATAACCACCCTTGCTTACCTCAATTGCTTTCTGATCATGTCTAGATGCAAATGATTGGCTCATAAATGAATGAGAAGCCCTCAAATCAAATAAAACAATGGCGGGATGCTTGTTAACAAGAAACATGCTAGTAGTGACAACTTCTCCTACGGGCGCCTCTTCAACAGTAGTATAATGCACATATCTAGGACATGCCTTAGGATTTGCCTACCTCTGATTTCCCTAATTTCGATTGTTGTTCTTCTTTAGATGGGGGCACTCTTTGGACCAATGGCCTAACTGATTACAATTGAAGTAGGGTTGATTGCTCTTAGGTCCTATGGAGCTTCCTTGCCCTCCATTCCCCTTGGGTAAGGCAAAGGTGAATGCCTTATGGAACACCTTCTGAGGTTGGCTATTCTAAGCTTTTGGTGGAGGAGGCCTGAACTTGGGCGCTGATGGTTGAAACTATGGCCTAGCTACCACTGGAGCTCTGGACTATGAAGACCCTGAGGCACTTGCCTTAGCTGCTCTCTTGCGGCCCTTTGCTGCCGCATGTAGATTGTTGTGGTTCTCCTAAGTCAATGCATCACTGATGAATTCATTGTATGTGGTGCACCTTGAGTTGGCCATGTTCTTCATCAGCTTCCTGCCAAGACCTCTCTTGAAGCTTTCTATCTTCTTTTCTTAAGTGTCAGTAGAACCTAGGGCATACCGAGACAGATTGTTGAAAGCATGCATATACTCAGTAAGGGTCTTGGTCCCTTATGTGAGTCGCATAAATTTAGCCACCTTCATGCGCATTAGCCCTAGGGGAATGTGATGTCCCCTAAAGGCTAACTTGAATTGCTCCCATCTGACCTATGCATTGGCAGGTTGAGAGGATAAAAAGTGGGTCCACCAAATCCTGGCCGGTCCCTACAGCTGATGGGATGCATATTCTACCTTCTGGTGCTCGGTGACCCTTAGCAGATGGAACTTTTGCTCAATAGTGTTGAGCCACTCATCCACCTAGAGCGGTTCCTCAGCCACCTTGAAAATAGGAGGCTTGGTATCTAGAAAATCCTTGAAGGTGCTATACTGGATTGGCTCAGGGCCCTATTGCTGTTGGCGGGCATGAGCCGTGTTCTGCAGAATGAGGCATAGGGCTTTCTCCATAGTCCTCTAGCTTCCTAGGAATTGTGCAAAGAACTCATTAGCAGATGGTGGTGGCAGTGGTGGTAAGTCACTGTCATTGCCCTCTTAGCTGCTATTTGCTTCGGCATGGTTGCGAGTCATCTGCAAAGTTGCAACAATAAGTGATTATTGGATGATGTCAAGAGATTGCAGATGAATTGTATAATCATGTCAAACTAAAATTACTAGAGAGAATCTTAAATTCATACAATAAAAATAGAGGCATAATCATTCATTCTCGCAACATGACACCACTAATTTGATCACTTATCGGGCTCGCAGTGTGTTAACATACAAGTCATAATCACCAGTAAGACGAAACTGGAATTTCATTAACATTCACACCATGTGAAATAACATGCAAAGTACCAATATTACATGAAAGTTCAACTGAAATTACCAAACTTTAACTACAAGTCGATTACATAAATTGCGAGGATACATCTAGCGTTTCCACTAGTCACTAGGCAAATCTAATCTTCATTATGATCACTATTGAGGTTGGAGATAGGATCATCCCCATCCTCTAGCTTCACTTCTTCCTTATCCCAACCGTCATCTTCCACTAACATATCTGGATCTTCGTCATCAAGGATCAGTTGTAGTTGGTTGTTTAGATAATGCACCTCATGCTGAAGATCCATCACTACATGTTGGGCCTGTGCAAGCTACTAGCGCAAGTCCCTCTTAGCACGGTCCTGCATAGTGCTCATCACGCAGGTCCTATCTCATTCTGCTTCTGCTGCAGCGGCATAGTTGTTGGCTAGGTTTCGCTAGCGTGTAGCCATGGATGCCTCAGCATGGGCGGCCTCCAGCTGCTCTCGCAGTCCTACTAACACTGCTTGATCATCTGCTCTTGCTTCTTGGGTTGCAACTCTCTATTGATCCACTTGCTCCATTTGAGTGTAGAGATTTCCCAAAGCTACATAGGCTTGACCGGTTTCCCATCAAGCCTCACTTGCTGCCTTTTTGTGCTTGCGCCCATGCTTCTTCAGCTTGCGTTGTGCGGCTTCAGTCCTCATGAGCTTATCCATACAAGTGGTATAGGACTCCTGCCAGAAATCCCTGGTGTCCTGACGAGTGTAGAACATCTTCATCACTACAAACATGGTGCTCATAGCAGGACTAGAACTATTGGTTCACTCATCTCGATCTCGAATCAATGCATTGTGGTTGCGCTATGCCCATATTGCTATGGACGGATCCACCCGAGGAAAAACAGCAGCGGCATTGCCGGTAAGTTCATCCCCGTGCTACTGATAGTTCTGATTTAGTACCTCAAAGGCTACTACTTGGGCAGCTTTCCAAGGAGTTCTTCCTTCAGATTCTGCCTTCCACTCCTGCCAGAAGGGTGCTTGTGTACGAGCTAGTATGGTTAGCCGCACTTCATAGCATGGATGTCCCTCTAGGTACTCTTCATTCCAGTGATAGAGTGGCGGTTCATAGTACCCTGCATAGTGCAAGACCCTCCAAAGCAGAGTAGGAGTTCCAAACATCTTTAGGAAACTCTCACTTCCAGCCGGTGCTGCCATCTGTACCAACAACATATGCAACTCTCATGAGACAAAGTCATAATGGATAAGAGTTACATAACTGAGTAAGAGATCTATAAGGGGAGGAACAATGCAAGTATTGAATAATGATTTATTATGATGCATGCACATTCCGTACGTCCTTACAAACTTAGGAAAAAATTATCTAACGGCATACATGGTGGCATACATACGTTCTCTCATATATAGCGTAGCTAGTCGGACTACACATTTCATTGTTAGTGTACCTGCACAAGAGTTTCATTTCAGCCCAACCCCACAATTATATATGCAGAATATAATTCTGGGCTCTAAGTTGTAATCTAAATACTTCCATATACGTATACCCATACATATACTTCCGTATCAAAGATACCCGATGATAGTTTATTACCCACAATTAAATACACACCATACACACATGCAAGCATGCATACATAGTCGTACCAAAGCTAGCTCTCCCCAATCGCACTCTCACATCATGCGGTCATGCCACTCATCAACTTACCTTCTTACCTTGGCGTAGAGGCATTTGATACATACATTACCACTCAAGTGAATGGCATCCATACAATAGCACGCCATATGGACGATGAAAGTAAAAACCCCCATGTTAGTACTTAAATAGACACCTAAGAGTCCTTAGTTGGGCATAAGAAAGTGATCACTAGCACACTTTAGAATTCAACTCTAGGTTTCAAACACCTATTTATATAGCTATTTGTTGCTAGAAACTAGTTTTGGAAAACAAAAACCTTTGTTTCAAATACACATGTGGCAATTAATGTTGAATCTTGCTCTGATGCTAGCTATCGCAAAACTGACCAATTTATAAGAGCACAAGTACAATGGAAGCCCATAAGCGGTCGCACTATCATACTTGAGCCCATATAAACCCGGTAGTCTGTCGAGTACCACGACGGGTCTCGATAAATGATCCACATACAACCAAGATCGTACATGATTCAACATACATGTCATATATTATATAAAGTTCATAGATATAGTTCCTTCATTAGAGTACAAAATAAAGTTATTACAAACCAAGTTTGAGAGATAGTAGCAGAAGCAAAATAAAGTTCGAAAGTAACATTTGCCAACATAGTTCAAATATAGTGCCAATACATGATCACCATCCACAAAAGCATATAGAAGGATTAATAAAGATGCCTGCCCAAGGCTCACTCCTCATCCATGGCAGGAAAGAAGCAATTCTTGCAATATCCATGATAGACGGTACCATCTGCAACAATGGGAATAAAACCCTGAGTACAAGAAGGCACTCAGCTAGACTTACCCATCATAAACTAGAAATAAATTGACTCCAAGGATTATGCGAGGCTTTATAAGTGGAGGTAGCTTGACAACATTTTTAGCATAAAATGCGATTAACTCAATTTTACAATTATACTTCGGTCATCAAGTTAATTATAGCTATTCATCTCTAGATTAGCAACTATCCTATGCCAAACATGTGGTATATCATTTTAAGAGCATACAATAGTAACCATAGCTGGTATAGTAATTCCATGTTTATCCGAACCATCATATTCCATAATACAACTACTACGATGTTGGGACTAGCCAAGTTTCTCACTATCCGAGAGAGATGATGATTTGAATCGATTTCAACCAGCTAGAAATTTATTTCTAACACAAACCTAGGCAGACCAGATCAATGGTCACCTTAGGTCACCTTTGGTACAACTCAAGTACACATTTCGCGGGTTCGCCTAGCGTCGCACAATTAGGGACAACCAGCTGCCAGGACGCTCAGGACTACCCTACCCTTGGGCTCACGCTAGGCTCCCCACACATCCTTACTACCATCCAGAGTGCGCACTCTTATAGAGCGGGTCCCAGCTTGAGTTGAGCTACTCAGCTTCATGGTCGGAAGGAGTTATCCGGCCAGCTAAGTGATAGGCATGCGTTTAATCTTATCAAACAGTGCCAACAACGGTACGGTCCTTAATCGGCACAGATGGAATCACATGAGACAACCCACACATAGACTCTACCTAACCTCCATTTACATTACCCCATGGTTCTTTTCCACGATAGCAAACATAGCCAACCGTGCTTTGGTATCCACCTATATCTCGTAGGTGACAGGAAATCACTCAACTTCTACCAGTCTAAGCATGGCTAAGCATATATTTGATATTAAACCTACATAGGGTTAAAGGTATATATATCTGGACAAGGTAGTTCCATGCATCAAGTGTTTCTAGTCAACTCTTATAACCTAATGCATTAATCATAAAGGATTCAAGTAATATTTTGTAAAACACAGGGAGACTTAGAATGCTCCGGGGCTTGCCTTTGAGAAAAGGGGTGGGGCGGTGATCAGGGCACTTTGGTAGCTCTTCTAGAGTCTGCTCCTCTTCTTTAGGAGCTACGAGTTGAGGATTCTCCTGCTGATCCTTTTCCTCTTCTTCGTTGAATTCTAGCAATGTTATCTCCTCGGTCGATCCTATATGCATAAATATGCAATAAGATATCGCGAATGCATGTATGATGACACGTATAATATGGTAAAACGTGATGAATACATCCTTGTAAGTATTTTCAATAGCATGGTGCCAAAGTAATAACAAGTGCATCCTATTCTTTTAGTACTCTCAAGGTGATTCAACAGTTATCTAGGTCAAACAAATCAGTCAATCAAATCTGTCCTGAGAGCAAACAATTAGGGCAACAAACTTCTAATAGCCAAAACTCTTAAACCCTAAGGCCTATGACTATGAAAATTTAACACAAGGTATATTAGTAAGTTATCTACAACTTTGTTATTAACAAGTTTTACAGGAGAGGTCATTATCAACATGAAATCATCCACACAACTGAAACTATACATGCAACCATCTATTGGAATTACAAAGTAACAATTAATTAGTTGCATACAACCAATTGCTTCTAAGTCTTACTATGGACATTAGCAGTTGCTATGTATCACAAGCACCATAGAAAACATCATGGTCAATAACAATTTAATTACTTAAATGCCTTTATTAATTTAATTAAATAATTAGGGGAAATAACAAACATACACAAATGTGCACAATAAATTCTCATAAAATTACAGTAGCTTCCTAGTGCTTACAATAGGCTACTTTGAAAATTTCATACCATTTGGACATGTATAACTTCCTATGCAAAAATGACAAGGCAACAAAGCCTATTTTAGTGAAAATAGTAAACCCTATAGAAAAGTGTCAAACAACAAATTATAAAATTTTCCTAGCTTCATATTAGTGCCATACTATTGTACAAAAATTTGCATAGCAATATGTTACATATTTTTATCCCTATAATTTTCCTCAGAAAATGCCATTTATTAATAGATAAATAAAAAGACCATATTTCAATCAAGTTTACTGCAAGCTTAATATTTTTTTCTAGGTAGAGCATGTCCACACAAGACCAGCAAAATTGGAATCACAATTTTATCACATTTCTAGCTCAAGATATATAATTTACAAGATTGTAAACATTCAAAAGGAATATATCTAAATACATTTTAATCACCAATAAAAATACTAGAAACTATACATCTTATATTTTTTTAAAATACTACACTTCCTAAGGAACACAACAAAATTAGGTTCACCAAAAATGGACATCTAGAACTCAGCTTATGATTTTTCAAAGTTGGTATAAAAATCTATGAAGGAATAACGAAAACCCTAACTAGCCGTCGCTGATAGAGAGGTCCCACCAGTCAGCGGGTCCACCTATCAGCGACCGAAAATAGAGCACGGTGGCCGACCGGCGATATCACGTCGACAGCAAGGTCTTTGGTGAAACCAAACACACCAACGTGATCTACACATCAAACCACATCGATTGACCTAGGGGGCGGAGGCACAGATGCTTTGGAGCCACCCCATCGTCGGCCATGGTGGCATGGCAGCGCAACGCTACAGTGCATTGGCCATCTCCGGCCATGGCAAGTCCTGACGAGAGGCGCACGAGCTCCACGATGATGATGCGAATCTAACAAAGCTACCTAGGTGACATGAGGTGCTTCGACGATCTCTGCCCGCATGCGCGGTGGCACGGCGGTGAGAGCATGGCGGCGCAGTGCGTCATGTTCCATGCCGTCGAGACAGCAAAGCTCAGTAACGTCATGCTACTGGCTAGACTACATCCTGACCAAGCCCTAACATGACAACAGTGAAGGTATGCACATGCAAGCTCAGCAGCGGCAAGCTCGCCATGGACGCGGCCATGGGAGCCGAGATCTCTAGTGAGGACAAAAATGGTGATTTCGCCCTCACCGTAGCTCATCCGGTGCTACGACCACATTGAGGAGGTAGAGGGGAATGTGGCAAAGCTATGGGCTAGATAGAGGCGACAATGGCATAGTGGAGTAGGTACTAGGTGATGGCAGAGCTATGGGTTGCTCGGCGGCGCTCGACTCTTCCGTGGCGAGGGCGAGAGAGAGCGCTGGAGAGCGAGGAAGTGAGCGCGTGAGTGCGAGAGAGGGCGTGCGGCTTCATAGACAATGGGCACCAGCGCGCCGCGGTGTGGGTCCAGCATTGGCCAATAGTGGCCACATGGTGGCCAGCTTTTGTCCACGGTCAGCCACGATGGCGCGATGCACAACGTTCATCAGTGCCTGAATCAGTGACTCACAGAGCGATTTGAAGACGTTAAATCTCTTGATCCACGGCAAATCAGTGAACGATGTTAAAACCAAAATTGTAGAGCTATGTACCAGCTACAAAACTTCTTTAGCAATCAAAGTCTAATTTTTAATGGTTAGAGAGAAAAATCAGCACAAAGTCGAGCCTGTCAAACTAGAAATCAGCTACGACTTAGAAAATTTTCTAAGTGTTGAAAAACAATGAAATGTGGATTTTTGTGAGCTCAAAAAGACCAAGCTATGCATGAAATTAGCTCATGACCCAAAAATAAAAGTTGTTCCTCTCATCAAATACTACAACTTTGATTTAGTGAATACATCCATGCAAAGTCTCTATGACATAGTTGAAACTAGGTCAAACATACTACTTTCAAATGATGGCTTACACTAGAACTATGACTTAGTGACCGAACTAGCCCTAGTCATGAATACCAAAGTTGTTCATAATGACATTCTAAATAGGTTTAATGTATTCCTAAGGTCACACAAGCATTTCATAAATTAGTGTTTACACCAAAATTTTGAAGAGTCATAGGGACATGAAAGCTCCCAAGATCATGTCATCAAGGAATCAATTGCGTGCAGATCGGAACTAGCCGATTCGAAAGCAACACTGGAATTGGCTTTCTTTAGGTAGCACCAACAGATAACGACAAAGCTATGATCGGTGTCAGGACAAAGCATGTTGGACTCTACAAAAATGGAAAGATTAGAGTCCAAGTTTTCTTAAATTAGGAATGTTTTCTCTAGGGCCAAAATTGTGATGAGTCGTGCTTAGATAGGAGTCATGCGTAGGTCCTGGATATAAATATCAAACCCCAGTTATTGTAAAAGGACACAATCAATCCAATACAAGTTACTTACTTTTTTCGGCTCTGGCCACCCCTTTAGAGTAGGAGTAGAGTAGATCTCGGTGAGTTCTTCAGCAAGTACGACTACATTGATTCGGTCAACCTCCACTACTTGTCTGTAAGTACCTTCATGGCTTATACCTTTGTTCGTATGGCTGCATCGATCGGGTCAACCTCCACTATGACTCTGGTATAAGTTAGTTATCGATTCTTGTCTAGTTCAAGTAAGGCTACATCGATCTGGTTGACCTCCACTGCTCGAACTAGATTAAGGTCAAGTTATTGGCTCTATCTAAGGGTGGCATTCCTTCGAATAGATTTATTCAGTTACTGATATTGCTTATTGTTTCCATTATTTATTTAATTATAGCAATATCACTTCGTCCGATTGTGATTGATCTAGATCGACCTTATATCTTGTTTAACCCATCATTTGTTAATCTAAACTGATCTAATCTGCACTTTAAATGATGAGTTATGTTTTATTAGTTGTTTTTATATCAATCTTGATCGTGCATAACGTGCGGTTAAGGCATGTCTGATCTTGAGTAGATCTATTGGCTAGCAAAAACTGTTCCATGGCCCGTTATCATGGCCTGTGTGATACTGCCTCACACCCCACTGTTAGCACCATGGGGTGGGGATCGTTATTTGGTAGATCTATTCCTAAGAGGGCATGACCTTAACTATGCGCTATGCCTGAATCGGTTGTTTTAGCTGATATCGAGCACTTTCATGAACAGTTCACATCATGAGATCATTGAAGTAGGGATAGGTTGAAAAATGTGTTAGCTCTATGATCTAATTATTGTATTATAGCCTGCATGATTCTGCCTCATGCCCCACTGATATTAGTGATAAGTTAGGGTCGTCGAGTGTATTGTTGTTTCTACGGCCTATATGATTCTGCCTCATGCCCCACTGGTCATAGCGATAGATGAGATCTAACATATTCATTAGATTTATCTTTATTAAATGGTTGAATGGTGATGAACTATTTCTTTTATATAAAAGGGTTTGGTTACTTGCAGTCATTGGCTTAGCATAAATTATTCATTGATGACATCCTTTTCCCATTGACAAATATTTTTCTAAATATTGATATTTATCCTTAATGATAACCGATTCTTCTTACACAACCCTATGAGCTTTAATTGATTTATTCTTATGAATATACTGGAATCAGCTATTTAGTCAATATCCTTTCATATTGGCTCTCAAAGCCACACATTTAGGACTGTCTGGCAACACCAACACATTTTGCCCTAAATTACTGATAAACTCTCTCCTTGTCAATTGTAGGGTCAAATTGACTGGCACATCTTAGGAGGAGTGCATAGGATCGACCACCCCTGTGCTGAAGTTGGGTGGATCTCCAGCTCCATCGAGCGGACCCTTCTGTCTTGCTCATGTGCCCTCAGCACGGGACAAAATTCCGTGTCGACACACGTTTCTGGCACGCCTGATGGAGATAAAGGTGCCATCAGCAAAGCTATAGAAGAATTTTAGAATAAGTGTTTGTTGTCCTACACCAAAACACATGACAACACAATTGTTCAAAAATATCCACCAAGAGTTCTATTGTACAGATAGACAGATACAGTTAAAGCTAAAGACAGACATTTCTTTATAGAAGTTGTAGACAAATCTGTTCGTGATGCCATATCAAGCCATAATGAAACTTTCTTGGACACATTCCACAACACCATGAAGGAGGTGAATCATGGGTTTCTAGTTGGTCAAGTTGGGCTAGCTTATTACAACATTCCACATCCAGTGACCCAAGAAACTAATCAAGTCAGTACTAGCCATCAAGAAGTAGCACCAGCTGGTAATGAGGATGTCTAGGTAGTCCAGGGTTCATCTGAACAAGCTTAAGGAACTACTACAAGTCAGATACAGTATAATCCTAGACCATTAGTATAGCATGTGCAACAGCTGGCAGGGCAAGGTCAGAACTAGATGATCAATTTTGGCACATCAGGCCACATACCGTCATCGGCTCAAAAAATAGCACCCTCAATTCAAAGGATCCATAGAGATATAGATCCTCATGTCTACAATTAGAGACTTTAAGCAGCAAGCCAGCAAAGGACCCAATAGATAAAGATTCCATAGGGTTATCATTATGGCACAGATTATAACACCCTTCACATGACTCTAAATCTAGGGTATCAAGGCATACGAGATTTCAATCCATAGATGGGTTAGTAGGTACAAAGAAATCCAAATTCACATGATGACAAGTTGTTGCTAAATGTGACCAAAATGATGAAGAATCAGTTTGGTCTAAAGCCAAAAGGGCAGACCTTTTCGTACAAATGCCCATATCCTAAATGGTATGATTTGGTCGCTCTTCCCAAAAATTATAGGCTCCTAGAGTTTGCTAAGTTCACTGGCCAAGACAGTATAAGCACAATAGAATATGTCAGTCGGTATCTTACACAATTGGGCAAAGCATTAGTTGAGGAGGCCCATCGAGTTTGTTTCTTCTCCTTGTCCCTGTTAGGGCCAGCCTTCACTTAGTTTTCATCATTGCTGGTCAGCTCCATTACCAACTGGGCTAACCTCGAGAAGAAATTTCATATATATTTTTATACTAGGACTAGAGAAAAGAAGATTACCTATCTGACAACTATAAGGTAGAAGACTAATGAATCAGGCACTGAGTTTCTTCAAAGGTTCCAAGAGACTAGGAACTTATGCTTCTCCTTAAACTTGGCGAATGATCAGCTAGTTGCTTTAGCTGTTCAAAGAATGCTGCCAATGTGGAAAGAAAAGTTGCTGGGACAAGAATTTGACAACTTGGGTCAATTGGCTCAACGAGTGACCACGCTCAATAGCCAATTCCAGAGCATGCGTAGGGACACTCGATTCTAGAAGAGTACCATAGTGGCTAAAGCTTATAATCCATACTTAGTCAATGATGGCTATGAAGATGAAGAAGAAGATGTTGCTATGTCTAAATGGAATTGGGACAAGAAGACAATAATGGTGCCAAATCCTTGGGGAAGAGGAGCCGAGGAGAGTTATGACTTCGATGTCACAAAATCAGACAAGCTCTTCGATTTCTTGCTTGAGAAGGGATAGATCAAGTTGCCTGATAATCATGTTATGTTGCCCCCTAATCAATTGAAGAATAAAAAGTTCTACAAGTTCTATAACGCTACTTCTCATTCTACTAATGAATGCAGAATCTTCTGATAGCATATATAGAGGGCAATTCAGTAGGGAAGACTCAAGTTTGATACGCCTCGGAAAATGAAAGTTGATGATAATCCTTTCCCAGGAAAATGAAAGTTGATGCTAGGTTAATCAAAGGAAAGACTAAGGTCCTAACATCAACCAAATCAAGAGAAGCTACAATAGCCGATCCCAAGATGCAAATACCGGCCGACAAATACAAGGAAATTAAGAGACGTCGCGATAAGCAAAAGAGTCGATATGAGCAGGGAAAAAATTCAAAAGATGGGGCGACAAAGCCGTGAGTTACATCTCGGATCCTATTGAATAAGTGGCAGCGGCAGAAAGAAAAGGATTATCAGCATTGGTTAAAGGATCAAGAATACCAACGTCAACTGGAAAAAGAGAGATATGAAAGGAAACAAGCCGAATCACATTGGAATTGTCCTTTCTTTAGACATTGCTGGAATGAAGGTTTGAAGTTGCCTACATGACATGACTGTCCAGAATGCAGCAATCAATATTAGGAGTTTAGGGAATCTCAAACTAACCTTCGGTCTATCCATGCTCAAGATGCATATCATCATAATAACATGGATCGGCGCTTAAAAAATGGAAGTGTTCATAATCAGCTGGGAAAAATAGTTGTTGACCAAGACTGGGTTGATTATGAAGAAAAAGGCAATGAGAGAAAATATGTTTGGTAGGAAGGCCAATGGTGTCTAGGAGGTTTGATAAGAAGCCAGAAGAGAAGGGTGCAACGCTTAAGGAATAAAGAGTTGGAGCAGGCTTAGGCATCCGGTAAACCTCAAGTATGGTGTACTAAGCAAACAGTTGATAGAAAGCAACCATCGACTAATATCCAAATAGCTTTTCTGTTGCCATAAGAATTCAGAGCTCTGGTAGATCAAAAAGTTTATTCAGATTTCAATGGATTGGAGTATGAGGAGATAGTTGCCAAGTTGACGGTTGTACAACAAGCAATATTTGATAAACTAGTCAAGCATCAACACTTAAAGGCTTTATATATGAAAGGTTTGGTTGATGGGAAGGCGGTGAACAAGATATTGGTGGACGGAGGTGCTTCTGTCAATCTCATGCCTTACACCACTTTTTGTAAACTTGGCAAAGGGCCAGGAGATCTGATGGAGACTGACATGATGCTTAAGGATTTTGGAGGTAATGCATCTAAGACCTGGGGGGCAATAAATGTCGAACTTACAATCAAGAGTAAGACTCTGCTCACCACATTCTTTGTCATCGATGGAAAAGGGTCGCACAGTTTGCTCCTTGGTCATTATTGGATTCATGTGAACTGTTGTGTACCATTGACCATGCATCAGTGTTTGATTCAATGGCAAGATGATGTCAAACTGGTATGTGCTGATGAATCTGTGAGCATCGCAACAGCCGATCCAGTCTTCTAGGAACTAGGAGACTTCGAATGCTTTTCTAGCAAGTTATGGGAAGGAGGCTTCATTAGAGTCAATGGTGAAAGCCAACAGCCGATCCAAGTAGTCGGCTTTAAAATTTTTTTCTTAATGGATAATCCAATAGATGGTACAGATGGCAAACTAGGACATGGCTTCACATCGGCCAATGAATTAGAAGAAGCAGATATTGGTTCTAGAGATAGACCTAGGCCGACATACGTAAGTGCTAAGTTGGATCTCGAGTATAAGTGAGAATTAGTTGATTTATTAAAGGAATTTAAAGACTACTTTGCTTGGGAATGTTATGAGATGCCTAGTCTAGACCGATCGATTATTGAACATTGGTTGCCAATCAAACCTGGATATTAGCCGTTTAAACAAGCTCCAAGGAGATTCAACCCAAACATACTCGGTGATATCAAAAAGGAGACTAAAAGGTTACTAGAAGCGAAATTTATCTGACCATGCCGATATGCAGAATGTATATCGAATGTTGTCCCTATGTATAAGAAGAATGGAAAATTAAGAGTTTGCATCAATTTTAGGGATGTGAACAAAGCCACATCCATAGATGGTTATCCGATGCTGATAGCTGATATGTTAGTAGATGCAGCAGCCGGGCACAATGTAGGGTACAACCAAATTTTCATGGCTGAGGAAGACATAGCAAAGACCGCTTTTAGGTGCCTCGGCGCGATTGGTTTATTCAAGTGGGTTGTGATGACTTTTGGTCTAAATAATGCCGGTGCAACTTATCAAAGGGCGATGAATTATATCTTTCATAAGTTGATTGGTAGGATTGTTGAAATCTACATTGATGATGTAATGATAAAGTCCAAAGGGTATAAAGAGCACCTGGCTAATTTGCGAGAGACTCTAGAATGCACAAGAAAACATGGTCTGAAGATGAATCCTAATAAATGTGCTTTCGGAGTGTCAGCTGGACAATTCTTGGGATTTATGGTCCACGAGAGAGAAATCAAAGTTGGTTAGCAAAGTGTAAAAGCAATTGACGACGTAGTTCTCCCGACTACTAAGATAGAGTTGCAATCTTTGCTTAGCAAGATTAATTTCATTAAAAGATTCATTTCAAATTTGTTAGAAAGGATACTATCATTTTCTCCCTTGTTAAAGTTGAAATGTGATCAAGAATTCAAGTGGGGTGACATACAACAGAAGACATTTGAAGAGATAAAAGGATACATGAAGTGTCCATCTGTGCTGGTCCCTCCTCAGCAAGGTAAGCCTTTTAAGTTGTACATATCGGCTGATGACAAGACAATTGGATCGGCCTTAATGCAAGAATTTGAAGGAAAAGAGAGTTGTTTTCTACCTGAGTAGAAGACTACTGGATCCAGGGACAAGATATTCTCCCACCGAAAAGTTATGCTTGTGCTTATATTTCTCTTGCACTAAGTTGCGACACTACTTATTATCGGCCAAGTGCACGGTTGTTTCCAAGGCTGATGTGATTAAGCACATGTTATCAATGCCAATACTGAATGGAAGAGTGGGAAAGTGGATTCTCGCGTTATCAGAATTTGACATGAAGTGCGAATTGGCTAAAGCAGTCAAGGGATAAATAATGGCTGATTTTGTCACCCAACGTCATAAACCAAGCATTAATTATGTAGAGCCGGTGCCTTGGACATTATTCTTTGATGGATCATCATGCAAGAAAGGTGGTGGCATTGGCGTTGTTATTATTTCACCTCAGGGGGCAAGTTTTGAGTTTGCTTTTCCAACTGGGCCAATGATTACCAACAACCAAGTGGAATATGAAGCTATTCTTAAGGGACTTCAACTTCTTCATGAAGTAAAGGCCAAAGCAATTGAAGTATTTGGAGATTCACAGTTAATTATTAATCAGTTGATCAGCCTATATGAGTGCAAAGAAGAAACTCTAAAGGGGTATTATGATGAATGCCAAAAGTTGCTCAAAGAGTTTCTTCATGTCTCTTTCCAACATATTCCGAGGGCACAAAACCAAAAAGCTAATCATCTAGCTCAAAGTGCATTAGGGTATCGAGTGTTTTGAGAAGTCTTGAGTAGTGAAACCTCGAATGATGATTGGAGAGTCGAAATAGTCGATTACCTTAGAGATCAATCTTAGAAAGTTACTAGAAAGCTAAGGTATAAATTGGCTAAGTATGTTTTGTTAGATGATCAGTTATATTATAAAACAGTTGATGGGGTGTTGCTCAAATGCTTAAATCAAGAAGAAACTAAGGTGTTGATGGGTGAGGTGCATGAAGGGATATGTGGAGCTCATCAATCAGCTTATAAGATGAAATGGATTATTCACAGAACTAGATATTTCTGGCCAACGATATTGGAAGATTGTTTTCAATATTACAAGGGGTGCTAGGACTATCAATGTTTTGGTAATGTCTAAAGATCGCCTGCGTCGGCCATGAATCCAATAATCAAGGCATGGCCATTTCGAGGTTGGGGAATTGATTTAATTGGCCAAATTTTTCTGCCCTCAAGCAATGGACATAAGTTCATATTGGTAGCAACCGATTACTTCACTAAATGGGTTGAGGCAATTCCTTTGAAGATGGTGACCTCAAAGAACATGATTGATTTTGTCAAGGAACACATTGTGTATCATTTTGGAATTCCTCAAACTATAACTATCGATCAAAGGACAATGTTCACATTAGAAGAGTTCGGGGATTTTGCTAATAGTATGGGAATCAAGCTATTAAATTCCTCTCCTTACTATGCTCATGCTAATGGCCAGGTAGAGGCATCCAATCAGATTATGATTAAGCTGGTCAAGAAAAAGATTGAGGAACAACCAAGGAAGTGGCATTCAACGCTTAGTGAGGCGCTGTGGGCATATAGGATGGCCTGCCATGGATCAATTAAAACGTCACCTTACGAACTTGTGTATGGCCATAATGCAATTCTTCCTTGGGAAATTCAGACTAGATTGAGGCATGTTACATTGCAGAATGATTTGTCAGCCAAAGTCTACAAGAATCTTATGATAGATGACTTGGAAGACTTGAGTTGCCTTCGGCTGCGTGCTCTGGAAAATATCAAAGCTAATAAACTGAGTGTCACAAAATATTACAATAAAAAGGTCAAGATTAAATAGTTTTCTGAAGGATACTTGGTCTAGAAAGTGAAGTTGCTGATCGGGTCAAAGGATAGTAAATTTGGTAAATGGTCACCTAACTCGGAAGGACCTTATCGGATCAAACGTTGTGCGCCTGGTAATGTTTATATTTTGGAAACACTAGGAGGAGAGGAAGAATTTGGCCAAGCAATCAATGGGGAATATCTAAAGAAATATTACCCTAGCGTTTGGATTAATACTTAATAACCATTTTTTCGGTCATCAGCTCTAATAGCCGTTATCAGAAAGGTATCGCCTCTAGTGCAAAAATAAACCCAATGGGGTAAAAGTCGGTAAGATGTGTACCACCTATACAAGCAAAGCAAACACAGACAAAATGATGTGTATAATATGAAGTGCGAAACAAAGGAAAATCACTCAAGACGAGGAAAATGTTTACTGAATATCGCCTATTACAAGCTATAGGCCGGAAAACACTTTGCTTACTATATCATCGGCTAGGGTATTGAAGGCTATAGAGTTGGCGGTGCTAGAGAAATCCTCAACTAAGAGCTCATGCTCCCCAGGGTGCGTCGCATCTGGAAAACCATGGGGAAGAAGCCGAAGATTGTGGCTAGAGTGGGCTTGTGCAGCAGCCAACACCACGGCAGCACCATGATGAACGCCATGAAGAGCAACCTCCCTGACACGGTTCAGGATGTCATGCAAGCGAACCACTAGAATAGCACCCCTAGCATTGACAAATCCTACCACGTGATCCACAGCTGATCGAAGACTTTCTAACTAAGAAGTTAGATCTAAAAGGAAAGAGTGATCAGAAATCTTGAAGGCAAAATTAAGAAGAAGATAGAGAGATGGCTGTAGATGTCTCACCTATGATTCTAGCTTCAGCCCTGGCCAACCTTTCCCCCACCAAGCTGGCCTCAGGGAGTGATCGACCTTGAATCATGGCCAAAGCCGATTCTATAAGGGAGAGGCAGTTGGCTAGATTCTAGTCAGTCCGATTGATGGAGGCCAGTAGATCGACATTATCGATCTGTGTCCTCGGAGAGCGGAGGAGCTGGTGGTGAATTAGTGTTGAAGATGGCCCTAATGGCTGGGTAGAGTCGGCCCTCTGCTCTAGAACAAAGGGAGCACCCCAAGTTGCACCCTCTTGACGATGAAGGCATTGGTGTGATGAGGCAGATCCGTTGAGGGCCTCCTCAGTAGAGCTCTTGTTGTTCTCCATGATCTCAAACCCTGAAAAATAGGAACTATACTAAAGACGCAGAAGGTTTGAGACAAAGCAGATTGTTTTTTGATCTACAGCCATATCCCGTATATATAGCTTGGGGAGGCGAGAAGATAGATTTTGCCAGGTGTGTGAAATGAATCCAGATACGAAAACAGATCGACACTCTAGAGATTCAGGGAATAGATAACGAAGAGGTAATAGCTTCAGACTTATTGCTTCCCCAAATTACAAAATATCATGGGGCGGATACAAAGAATTACAATGACTAGAGATCAACCCACCAAGGCTTCTTTGGATTGAAGGGAGTTGGGTCCCCACAGGCTGAAGGTCATCGTGAACCGAATCACTCGGCCCGTTGATAAAATTGTGCTAGAGAAGGGGAAAGGCCGCCCGCCTAACAGATGCCTAGCCGATTTCTTAGTAAATTGAGAAACTATGGGAAAGAAGCCTGTGGCTTTCCCGATAGGCGTTTGAAGGAACAAACAAGGGGAAGGTGTCCACATATTTAGCCCTTGTAAACACTAGAACAGCTCTGCGAACATGGAGAGAAGACTCAGGTGATATCACAAGAATTTTTCTAACTGCAATAGCTGGTCCTCTTGCTCTATAAGGCTCTAGATTGAGCGACACAATCACCCTATGCACAAGAATTATTCTAATCGCTCAATATCTTCATAGCAAAAGGATAGACCATGGAGGGTCCGGCGGAGTTGGAAGCACTTGAGGGGCAGATAGAAGAGAAACATGGCTGAATTGTTGAGTTGCTCTCACCAGGGTTGGATAGACATTTATAGCCGGCCTAGAAAGATGAATCCAAGTGCCCGTGAAGCAATGATGCTCTCATAAAAGTTTTGAAGCACGGGCTCATGAGCTAACATAGACAACAACAAACAGTAGACCCCAGATCAAGATTCTCTACCTGTGACTATGGACCTATTGGGGATACAGATGTGATAATTTTGGAATAAAATTTCTTTTATCCCAAAATTGGGGGGCATGTGTTTACACCAAAATTTGGAAGAAGAGTCGTAGGGACTCGAAAGCTCCCAAGATCATGTCATCAAGGAATCAATTGTGTGCAGATCAAAACCAACTGATTCGAATGCAACACTGGAATCGGCTTTCTTCAGGTAGCCCCAATAGATAACAACAAAGGCTACGATTGGCACCGGGACAAAGCATGTTGGACTCTACAAAAAGGGAAAGATTAGAGTCCAAGTTATCTTAAATTAGGAATGTTTTCTCTAGGGCCAAAGATTGTGATGAGTCATGCTTAGATAAGAGTCATGCGTAGGTCCCAGGTATAAATATCAAACCCCGGTTATTGTAAATGGACACAAACTATCCAATACAAGTTACTTACTTTTTTTGGCTTTGGCCACCCCTTAGGAGTAGGAGTAGAGTAGATCTCACCGAGTTCTTTAGCAAGTACAGCTGCATCGATCCGGTCAACCTCCACTACTTGTCTGTAAGTACCATCATGGCTTATACCTTTGTTCGTATGGCTGCATCGATCCAGTTGACCTCCATTGCGACTCTGGTATAAGTTAGTTATCGATTCTTGTCTAGTTCAAGTAAGGCTGCATCGATCCGGTCGACCTCCATTGCTCGAACTAGATTAGGTCAAGTTATCAGCTCTATCTAAGGGTGGAGTTCCTTCGGATAGATTCATTAAGTTATCTATATTGCTTATTGCTTCCATTATTTATTTAATTACAACAATATCACTTCGCTTGATTGGGATTGATCTAGATTGACCTTATATCTTGTTTAACCCATCGTTTGTTAATCTAAACTGATATAATCTAGACTTTAAACGATGAGTTATGTTTTATCGGCTATTTTTATATCAATCTTGATCGTGCATAGCATGCTGTTAAGGCATGTCTGATCTTGAGTAGATCTATTAGCTAGCGAAAACCATTCCATGGCCCGTTATTATGGCCTGTGTGATTCTACCTCACACCCCACTATTAGCACTGTGGGGTGGGGATCATTATTTGGTAGATCTGTTCCTAAGAGGGCATGACCTTAACTGTGCGTTATGCCTAAATCGGCTATTTTAGCCAATATCAAGCGCTTTCATGAACAGTTCAGATCACGAGATCATTGAAGTAGGGATAGGTTGAAATATGTGTTAGCCCCATAATCTTATTATTATACTACAGCATGCATGATTCTACCTCATGCCCCACTGATATTAGTGATAAGTTAGGGTCATCGAGTCTATTGTTGTTTCTATGGCCTGCATGATTCAGCCTCATGCCCCACTGGTCATAGCGATAGACGAGATCTAACGTGTTCATTAGATTTATCTTTATTAAATGGTTGAATGGTGATGAACTATTTCTTTTATATAAAAGGGGTCTACATGAACAATGTTCCACAAGTCATCCTAAGTGTAGCTAAGGTGATTTAGTTACTAACATCAACCATTTACACTTATTCACACATGATCATAAGCATACACAAATGAAACATAAAATAACAAGGCATGTTTCACATGTTTCAATCATATGTTTCACATGTAAAAGCTTATATATGAATGCTTGATGCTTATGCTCATGCAATGCAAGTCAAATTATGCAAGCCTAACACCTAGGGTGTTACACCTACAAGGCCTCAAGCCTAGGATCTTCAATATGTTGAACAAGTTTGGCGAACGATGGGTCACGAAACTTCCCGTGGTGCTCTAGAGCCTGAGGATGACCCTAGCCAGGCCACTGGCTACACACCATTCTTCATGGTCTATGGTTCCAAGGCTATCCTCCCAACCAACCTCGACTATGGAGTGCCAAGGGTCAGGGCGTCCCTTGAAGATGCCATGGACCAGCTAGATGAAGCGTGCGATGTCGCCCTCCTTCGCTTGGCCAAATACCAGCAAGCGTTATGCCGATACCACAGCCGTTGAGTGAGGCATCGGGCCTTCAACATTGGGGGACCTAGGGCTCCACCTTGTCTAGACAGAGCAACTAGAACCGCCACAACTTCTCTCTGCCATGGGAGGGACCATACATTATTGTGGAGGTGCTCCGACCAGGCGCCTACAAGCTCAAGACGATCGATGGCATAGTCTTTGTCAACACCTAGAACATTAAGCATCTACATCGCTTTTACCCTTAATATACACACACTTTCTCTTATTAGTTTTGCTATCAAACTCCCTGATCTTTAGTGACACCCGACCCCAGCAACGGTTGGGGGTCAGGCCTCGCTCAGGGGGTGATAAGAGCATATCTATCCGGTAGACATTCTCTACACCTGACCCTTTCTCATGTTAAGACCCAGAAGTGAGGTTTGCGGAAAACAAACACCGAGTAAAACTGGTTGGACTATGAGAAACCTATGCCCCAATGGCTATAGCGTCTTTGCTCACTAGCGTGATCAGAGTTTTTTCCACACCCCAGCCTTTTTGGCCTTAGCTATGGAAAGAGTCGGTATGCATCTAAGAGTATATCCACTAGGCAAACATTCTTCGTGCCTGACCCTCTCTCACATTGAGAGCTAGAGGCTAAGGTTGTGAAAACAAACTCTGAGTAAAACTGGTCAGACTATGAGAAACCTATGCCCCAGCAGCTATGATGCCTTTACTCACCAGCGTGATCAGAGTTTGTTCACCCGCACCCTAAGCTTTATGGCCTTAATGATGAAAAGGGTCGAAACGCACTAACCTTTTTATACAAAAGGGGAGAAGGGCTAAAAAGCTATTTGGTCATAATGAAATTTAAGAGCTTATCCATTTATTACAAGTTTGTCGCCTAGCTAATCTACCTAATTTCATAGGGGGGAGGATCTCATCCTCTATCTCCGCAAGTAAGTCCTATGTCAGCGGATCACACAAGTTGATCAGACAGCTTGGCCGCTACCGAGAGATGGGTAAGGAGAAGTAGGATGCCCCATGTGGGTTATTCTGACTCTATCACGAATGATGGACCTGGATTCCACTTGAACATATCCGGTAAGAGCTTCCCAAACCCGTCGCTCGTGCCATCGAGACAAGTCCTACGCCAGCGGGTCACCCTTAATATATGCACATTTTCTCTCATTAACTTCGCTATTGAGCCTCTAACCCTAGCAATGGCAAGGGGTTGGGCCTCACTTGAGGGCTGGCAAGAAAGGCTATTCAGTAGACATTCTCTATGCCCAACCCCTTCTCATGTTTAAAAACTAGAAGCAAGGTGTGTGGAAACAAACTCTGAGTAAAACTGGTCGGACCGCAAGAAACCTACGCCTCAGTGGCTATTGTGCTTTTTGCTCACCAGCGTGATCAGAGTTTGTTGTCCACACCCCAAGCTTTAGCCTCTGCCTTCCTAGGAAGGGTTTGAAGGGGCCCACCTATGGAATCTCCATCGAGGAGAGGCCAGCAGGTCACCCAAGTCGATTGGATGGCTTGAGCCGCTACCGAGAGATGGGTAAGGAGTGGGGGGATGCCCTATGCTGGTTACACCAACTCCACCAGAAACAATGGACCCAAACCCCACATGGACATATCCGGTAAGAGCTCCCCGAATCCGTCACTCGAGCCATCGAGGTAACTTTACCAACCCCCACTTTACTTTTTCAATGTGTGAGCATTCATTCATCCATTCTAATGCATGCTTTCATACATTCATTCATACATTCATCCATACATTCATCCCTTACATCCAAGCATCGCATATGCAATTATTGCATCACAATGCTTCACATCATGTCATGAAGGAGTAGTCATCTCATTTGATATGAGCGGTGACTGACCGAGGTTCGAAGGCTAGACCACAAAGGGCTCGAGGCCGCCTCACATCAAATAGAGCTAGGGGAGAAAACATAGATGAGTCCTAGCGGCCCTTGCCTGACCCTGCTTAGAAGTGGACAGGGACATCTCAACCTTCTCTTTTGATCCTAACCTCAAGCAAAGCCCACAGAATCTCCATCGAGAAGAGGCCAGCGGGCCACCTGAGTCGCTTTTCGGAGCAACACAGGCATCTACCGGGAGGTGGGTTAAGCAGTAGTGGAATGCCACATGAGGGCTATGCCAACCCCATCAGCGAACGATAGACCTAGATTCCACTCAAACATGCCTGTTAGTGAGCTCACTGAGCATGACACTCGAGCCATCGAGGCAAGTGTCGTTAGCTCAGCCCCTCCAGTTGTGGAAACCACGGATGGGGTGATGCATGAAATTTGGCCAACCCCTACTGAGCCTAATGGGGCTTGGGGGCTCGAGCCGCCCGACCCTAACTCAGGAATTCAACTGACTAGGGTTCAAAGTCCAGCCCACGAAGGGCTCAAGGCTACCTCACGTTGAACAGAGCCAGGGGAGAAAATGTAGATAAGCCCCAGCGTCCTTCACCGGACCTGGTTAGAAGCGGATAGGGTCATCTCAACCTTCTTGTTCGATCCTAACCTTGAGCCAAGCCCATAGAATCTCCATCGAGGAGAGGCCAGCGAGCCACCTGAGTCGCTCCCCGGAGCGACATGGGCATCTATCAGGAGATAGGTTAAGGAGTGGTAGAATGCCACATGAGGGCTATGCCAACCCTATCAGCGAATGATGGACCCGGATTCCACTCGAACATGCCCGTTAGTGAGCTCACCAAGTGCGACACTCAAGCCATCGAGGTACGTGTCGTTAGGTCAGCCCCTCCGGTTATAGAAACCATGGATGGGGTGACGCGTGAAATTTGGCTAACCCCTACTAAGCCTAATGGGGCTCGGGGGCTCAAGCCACCCAACCCTAACTCGAGAATACAACTGACTAGGGTTCGAAGGCTGGACCACGAAGGGCTCAAGGCCACCTTATGTCGAACAGAGCCAGGGGAGAAAACATAGATGAGCCCCAACAACCTTCATTGGACCCACTTAGAAGAGGACAAGGTCATCTCAACCTTCTTGTTCCATCCTAACCTCGAGCCGAGCCCACAGAATCTCCATCAAGGGGAGGCCAGCAGGCCACCTGAGCCAGTCTCCGAAGCAACACAGGCATTTGCCTGGAGGTAGGTTAAGGAGTGGTGGAATGCCACATGTGGGCTATGCTGGCCCTATCATGAATGATGGACCCAGATTCCACTCGAACATGCCCATTAGCGAGCTCACCGGGCGCATCACTCGAGCCATCGAGGCAAGTGACTTTAGCTCAACCCCTCTGGTTGTGGAAACAACTAATGGGGTGACGATCACAAAGATGAGCCAACCCTCAACCAGCCCCTACTCTGCATGGGGCTTGAGAAAAGTTGGACTCACAAGGAGACCGAATGCACGGTCATAGAACGATGGCTCAGATCATGGGGAAGGGGTACATGAGAAAGCTAAGAATAACGTTTCTAAGATAAGACAGGCTTTTTCCTGCTAGTTTCGCTATCCTCTCCTCGATCTTTAGTGACACCCAACACCAGCAATGGCAAGGGGTCAGGTCTCACTCAGGGGCTAATAAGGGCATATATACTCTTTCTAAAACAATCGTCGTGCTCGATCCCTTCCTCACATTAAAAAACCTAGTGGTAAGACTCACGAAAACAAATGATTGAGTAAGGCTGGTCGGACTACAAGAAACCTACGCCCCAGCAACTATGACACTCTTACTTACCAGTGATCAGAGTTTCCCTCCTACACCTCGAACTCTATGGTCTTAACAAATGGAAGGGTCACATTAACCACTTTTTCACACATAAAAAGGGAGAAAAAACAAATTCATTCACCCCAAAATAAAAGAACAGATTTGATCAAACGGAATGACAAGCTTATTTAAATGATACAGAAGGGTCAGAACTTGTCCGCTTGTTACAAGAATGACCGCCCAACCTATCTAACTAACTAGCCCCTCTAGGCGAGAACTATGTCTTCTATCTTGTCCGCTAGGTCCTACGAAAGGGGAGCCACTGACATCTCCATCTCCTCTAGCTCGTGGACTTCATACCTAGTGCATAGCCATGGCTCATCACCTCTAGATCGATGCTATCCCCATAATGAGAATGAGCAATTGCGAAGGACTGATTAACCCCAATGCGAAGGGCACTCCTCTTGAGCTGGCGCACTCGAGCCATGATCTCAATGGCATGAGTCACGAGCAAGTTGCTCCCCTCTGACTGCAACCACCTAAAGGTCATCATAGACCACTCTAAGGGTAGTGCTTAGCATACCAAGCTCGTCACTCTCCACCAGAAAATTTTGACTCACCTCGGTGAGGTCCATAGCCAACCCGACAAAAATGCACTTGGCCTCTAGCTTCTGGGTCATCGCGCTTTCAAGCTTGACCTAGAGTGAGCTGACCTTCTACTATACGTCATCATGCTCTTGGTAGGCCTGGTCAACTCTTAGAAAGCCTGATCGTGCTCCTCACAAGCCATGCCATGTTCTAAGCGGAGCCTCTCCGTGGTTTGGAACAGTTCATCCTGCTCCTCGCATAGACGAGCGACCACCATGACCTCTAGGCTTGCCCTCTCCTCCAGGGTCACGAGCTTCTCCTCGACACCCAGCTTCAGTTCCCTTTCCTTCTCAACCTAGGCCAAGGATCCATTGGTGGGTCTTAGTGTTCTTCTAGAGCAACTCATCCTACTCCTTCCTAACCCTAGAGGCTTCATCGTCGTCCTTCCATGTCATCATCGATAGGGCCTCAAATGCCTTCTCAGCCTCATTAGCATCATGATGGGCCTTGGCCACCCACGACCGAAGATTGTCTGCCTCCTCGGCAAGGGGAGTCAGCTCAGCCACCCTCTGCTGGGCGAAGACAAGCTGAGCTATTACCTCCCCATGTAGCCACGCCTCCTCGATGAGGCAGTCCTAGGCCTCCTTCTACTAACGAAGGAACTGAGATTTCCCCTAGCTATGAGCTATGAGGGATTGCAGGAAGACGATGGTCAGGATAGAGAAAGCATATAAAGGAGGATAAGGGCAAAAAGCAAGACCAAACAATACCTGGCCAAAGGGAATGATGACGTCATGCAATGTGCCCATGGCATGGTTCAAGGCTTCGAGCACGGACATGATCCCTACGTCATGACTCTCCCGCACCATGCTCTCAGTGGCATCGTCATGGTTGAAAAGAATCGACACCGGATCTTGCAAATTCATCCACCGGAGTAGGGGCTCGCCCCGCGTAGGCAAGCCGCTGCCCACCAACATCATGGCCAGGGATGACTCTCTACTAGCTCCAAGCACCGCTGACCCCTCTCACCATGACATCCCTTTTGGGATGCCCCCAATGACGGAGGGGGTCAGCGGTGTGGACACTGACCCCTCTCCTAGCACTATGACTCTCGGGGACCCCTCGGCCGCGTCCCTCTCTGTCTAGCCCACGCCAGGTGCTGTCACTTGGGCTACCGATGGCATAGGTCATGCCAGTGCCTTAGGCACCGCTGTGGTTTCACCTAGCTATGACCCATCTGTCACGGCCACTACCACCTCCTCCTGCGTCAATGGGATCATGACTAGCTACACCGTACCCACCACGGTCGGTGCCATGAGCGCGGTTGGTAGCCCACCCATCCCGCCGTTGGTAGTGGTATGATGACCATCATCGGCTGCTCTATGACCTCTAAAGGCACCCATTGAGCCTCTGTGTCCGCCTGTCCAACCGAGGGCATAGGCACCACCATAGGTAGCGCCTGACCAGCTGGCGATGAGGTCATACTGGCACCACTCCCACCTGAAATGGGTGTGACACCAACCAACAGCTACCGCCTCAATTGGAGGGTGATGCTCTTCTTCGGCGCCAGCGCCAAAGGATTACGTTGTCTGCCAACGCTACAAGGGACAAAAAGCATAAGTCGCAATGAAATCCGACCAAGACAGAAAAAATAGAGAAACTAATAACTCACATCAGCGCTGTCAGGTGGCAGATGTGTTTGGGCATGAACCCCTCGACCTTTGCTCTGCCTCATTAGAACGAGGCCAATTTGAGCCCGCCCCCTGCTCCTGGGAAGAGAGGCTCGCTCCCATTAACTCTTGGGCAGTGCTGGTGGAGCCACCCACCTCCGCTAGGACCTTAGGCTTGATAGTAGAGCTGCCCACCCCTATTGACTCCTAGGGTAGGCCAATGGTATGGCCCGCCTCTAATAGCTCCCTAGACATACTCTCCCCTCTATGGAACGAGAAGGGTCCCAATGCCTGTAAGGATGAACCGATACATGTTAGCGCATCCTCGTTCTCTAGGTTGTCCCACTCGATATCCTCGGCTACCTCCTCATCATCGTCATCATCATCACTATCACTGTCCTTCCCTCATTCTCGTGCTTGTAGCTTCCACTGCTTATTCATCTTCTTGTCCTCCTTCTCCTTCCTCAGCCGCTCACCCTTAGCATGATTCATCGTCCTCATAGCCAAATCCCTCAGCAACGGCGCTGGGTGATCCGTGAGGATGAGGTCCCTCAGCTGATCCTACCCCTCTCAAAGTTAGTGCCTAGGGGTCAGGAAATCAATTGAAGAGAAGGCAAGAGAAGGGGAAACTTACAAAGACGATGTTGCTTAGCTCCGACCGCATCAGAGGATGCCCCAACATCAGGTAGACAAAATCAAGCGGGGCACCCACATCGTCCCGTGAAGGCTCCATTGCCTCCTTGATGTGTTGTGCGATCTCAAAGTTGGGGAGCATTCCCTCGGTGAGCGTCGTCCCATCGAATGATGCCTCGGGCGCCATCACATACAGTGGTAGCGCGCGTGTCATCAACGGTGCCACCCTCCTTGTGTGGTAGGCCCTTATGACTCATGACCCCTTCAGGCCATTCTCCTTTGGGATATGGATGGCGGTGATGTGGTCTCGGATCTTCTTTTTGTCCTCCTCTAGGATATGCCACTTCCTCCATGGCTTTGGGGCCTCTTCAATCAGGCGCTCGGTGAACTCTGGCAGAGGGGTAGTGTCATCATTCTTGAGGTAGAACCACTATGAGTGCCACCCCTTGTTGGACATTGAGAGCTACATGAACAGGTACTCGCCGACTCGGTTGTTTCGAAGTTAGATGCCGATGCAACCGCATCGGCATATGCAGCTCCTGCCTGCCACTTTTCTCCCTCTTCTTCTAGAGGGTGACAGTGAAGAAGTACATCCACAAGTCGAAGTGGGGCTGGTCCCTAGCAACCCCTTGCATAGGGCGATGCACGCCACCATGTGCTGGATCCCATTGGGATTAAGATGCTGCAGCTCGATCTTATAGTAGTGCAGTAGCCCCTGAAGAAATCTGTGGGCGGGGGTCATGAACCCATGCTCGTGGAAGTGGGTGAACAACACCACAAAGCCATCGAGCAATGACAACAAGTCCTCCTCACTAGGCAGCAGCCACTCCTCGGCCGAGGTCTGCACATGGAGAAGACCACGATGGACGAGGCCCTCCATGTGCTAGAAGGTGATGTCAGAATGGCACCATGGATCCATTGGAGGTGGGGTGGATGGATGTAGGCTCAACGGCAGCGGAGATGCGGAGGTAGGAAACCTAAGCGATTGGTGGCGGACATTGTGGCTACGGAGCAAGGATGCAAGGTATGAAACCCGAGGGGCTAACCTTTTGGTTTTATAGGGGCGATGGGTGTGAGGAAACCAACCACCCACCTAGATCTCCATGCCTACCATGATCTACCACCACATCTCGCCATGGCACGCCTGCATGCAACCTCTGTCCGGTCCCTCAGAAAACTCGTTGGACATTTTGCCTCTCTAGATGGGCCACGACCTGTCACAAGTAAAAGGGATACGGAGCTAAAAATGCTCCTATGGCCTGTCTAGGCCTGAGAGTGTAACACCTCTAGTGTTTTGACCTAGCACTAAAACTTGACATGTCATCATATGCATTGCAAAGCATTCATAAAGTAGAAAATTTTGAATGCATTCACTAAATAAGCTTTATTTCATAAGTTGTTATGTTATGTGATGTAATGTGATCCAAAACTCTAAATAAAGATCATGACCACAAGGGTCAAATTTCATATGATCATGTGAGACCATGTGTCAATAGACTCAAATAACCCTAATGGGCCATGTAAATGGTCAAAAATCATAGTTAAGTAAAAAGGTAAACAAATCAAATGTGAATTCAAATTTAAATCATAAAAGTCCTTTTTGCCCCTTCTGTCTATTTCAACATCCATTTGGAATTTGGGGGTATGACAAAAAGCAAAGTTGAATCTTATTTTATAAGGATCAACTTTGGTATTCAAAGTTTTTAAAGTTTACATATAAAATTTGGAGTAATTTTGAAATGATTCAAATGCTCAAATGCACCCCAAATTCAAATTTCAAAATGGAGGTAGAATTTGAAAATGTTCATTTAAGCAAAGTTGTAGAACTTGAAATGTTGAGCAACTTTTGTTTTTGGAGATTTTAAACTTCTTTAGAAAATTTGGGAGTAATTTGTAAAATGAACTCAGTGGCAATTCTGTAAATATTTCAAAAATCAAGTTGACAGCAGGGCACCACTGCCTGCTCGCCACCGAGCTGCTGCCGCCGACCGTCTTCACCGCTTCCTTGCACGGTGACACATTTTTTGTCTCCGTGGCGACCTCGTTCAGGAGCTAGCAAAGCTAGACGCACCTTCTCCTTCGTTAAATAGGAGCACACGCCGCCGTCATTCTTCTTTTCCTCCCATCTGCTCACCACTGGTGACCTTGTCGTGCCTGCGAAATTCATCCTCACTGTAGCACCTTGTGTCAATTGTGTTTGCCAACATCTCCACCTCGACCTGCCGCTCCTTCCAGGCCTGCTCACCTCGTCTCTAGCAGTCCAGCGCCACCGCACGACGTCTTCTTCCTCGGAGCCGGTCGAAGAACACTGGCTACCACCAACCTCACCGTGGCCAGGATGCTCCAGTCCGTCTCCGCCTTCACCAAGCACACCGTCGTGTTTGCGGTGAGCTCCTGAGTGTAATGCTCTCTCAGTTTTAGTCTCTACCGCATTGTAGCCAGTGTTGTGCCGTGCGCCATCGTGTCTACACCACCGTGCCCGCCATGGCTGGCGTAGAGCTTCCTCCGGTGTGCCTGCTACTGTTCTGAGGGTCGGGATAGGTTCGTGGGGTGTTGTAGATCATGATGGTGCTGTCCACCTCGCCGGAGTCTCGCCATCGGCGCGTTTTGGCTGACCGGAGCTGGCAGCGCTGCCGTGTCCTGTTTTGTGTCGCTGACAAGCGGGTCCTGGCTATCAGTGAGAGAAGAGGGAGAGAACAGTGAGATTTTGTATTTTCTGGATTTTGAATAGTGCAGAAACTTTGGAAATTCATAGGAAAATAATTACAGCTCCAAAAATTCTAAAAATTTGTGTGTATCTTCTGTACATGTTCTATTATGGTTTAAAAATATGAAACTTGAAATTTGAACAAATTTTTAATGTTCAAAAATTTAGTCAATTAATTGATAAATGTAATTTCCATGATTTTTGTAGGCCACTGTATAACTCCAAAAATTATGAAATTTGTTTTGGTATACTAATTTGTCATGAGGAAGCTTACATAAAATTTTGAGGTCATTTGGAACAAGTTCATTTTGGGCTTATTTCCAGAATAATTAAAAAAAGGAATAAAAGCAAACCCTAAGTGTTAGGTTAGAGTTTGATTTTTGTTTTAGTCATGTTTTGTGACCAGTAGGGTTTCAAGATCAATTTGGTCAAGTCACTTAGATCATAAGCCCTAGGTCATTAAAGTGTTGGTTAGAGTTTAGTTAATGAGTGATTTCATTCATTAAGGGTAGAACTTTGGAGTGAAACTTTGGGTGTTCTTTAGAAGCATGTAGGGTTTCTTAGTAAACATTTTTGTGTGGTCCTTGATGGTAGAATTGCAAGTTGGTTTTGTTGGCTTGCAATTGTACCGTGAAGGAAAGTTGTACTCAAGGTGTTATTATATTTCATGCACCATGAAAGCATCATGTTTACATTGTCATCATGTTGAAGCATATGTTATTATTTCGTGTAGAATCCGAGAGTGAATTGATCCTAGTTGAGCAAGTTGTGGAAGAATCCCTGGTTGTCTTGGGATTCGATATTTGTGGTACTAATTCGAAACCCGAGATCGTCAACGAAGGCAAGCCCCGGTTTATGTATTAAACCATTACCTTGTTTACTTTGAAAAGTTTATCACCTATGTTATCTATTGCATTAAATTGAATATTTAAAATGTTACCTACTTGATGCATTGCCTATCTTGTTAATTATTTACCATCCTTGAAGATGATTTCATTTACGAAGGCATAGAATGCTTAGTATGCTTTATGGTAGGCTTTCAATGCTTTATGGTAGGCTTTCAAAGTAAAAGTTTTGATACAATCAAAGATGGCATCCTGGCCAAAGAAAGAAAGAAGGTAGAATGAACTAGAGACTAGTCGGGTGAATTATCTTGAATATTGGGTAATGTTGCCGACTATGTCACTTAAAGGCCACTCATTGTGGATCTTCTGGATGAGACACTTTGTAGTACTGGTCACATACTCCGGTAAGCCTACTTTGGCTAATCTGATACTAAGACGAATGTCCACGCACTAGGAGTGGAGAGATGGTGGGAGCAGCGTGTACCCTCATGGCTAGAATGTGGCCGGATTGGAGGTGTGCTGTGCTCTCGGGTGGCGTGGAGACGGCTTAGTATAGGATGATCCGGTAGCAAGGTTGATATATGCAAGATTAAGTTCTACATATGTCGTGTGATAAGGAATCCCTAGCTTGGACTTGAATCAATTTGAATTGCCGGTGCTCCGCGGATATGGAGACTCGTTTCATTACAGAAGCAATGCAGGACTGGTGAATTACTAAAATTTGAGAAAAGGAATGGAATGAAAAGGATTGGAACATAGGATATGAACACTTAGTTTGAGATAATGAACCAAGAAGACTTAGGGGAAAAACTTGAAAATAGGATCAAGAATAGTAAGCTTTTGGCAAAGAACTTTTGAATCTTGTTACATCCTTACCTTGGCCCAACACCTACATCTCTAAAGTTTTTCACCCGCCATTTTACGTCAGGTCAGTCTTGTTGAGTACTTTTGTACTTAGGGTTTGTTAACCCTTGTTGTAGGTGAGTCGCATGAGTAGGCTTGTTTTGGTCCCTGCTGCATGTTAGTGTTTGAAGTCGATGACGATGAGGAATGATGAATGGCCTTGGGACAAGGCACTAGTTTGTATGAAAAATAATGTTAATGTAATATTATCCCACTACTATGGTTGTATGACACTTATGGTTTTGTAAGTTTGAAACAACTGGTTTGTAATATTAAAACTTAAATCTTCCGCTTTATAATCTCTAATATGTATATTGAAAACTGTTGTAATCTGCAATGTATGTGATTGGGATCCTATTCGAAAAAGTTTCGTCGATGATTCAGGTTTCCCAAGGATACCCGACAGACCTATTAAGTTGTTGGGAACTTGTGTACGCTATCAGAGGTCTGTTGAGACAATGATAGATGCACGTGGGCCCGATTTCTTAGGAGGTTCTACCACAACTAGTATCAGAGCAGGTCCTATCTAAGATCTTTGTAGGTTACTTTGGAAAAACCTTCAAATTGATTTGGATCAAAGAAAGTAAACTTGATATTTTAAAGTTCAAATTTCTTTCTTCTTACCTCTGATCTAGCCTCAATCCTATCTTATTTGAAAGTTCATGGTGGATAATATGATTAGGTTTGTCCTATGTATTAAAAATCTAGTACCTTTGATTATATAAATCTTTTGTACCTAGATTCGTAAGATTGATTCATGCATCATGCTTGAACACCTTGCATAATAATTCCCCTTAAAAGTGGTTGGGTAAGTAATGTCAATCCCATTCTTGCTAACCTCCATTATCCTCAAGCTATTCTTATAGTCCTACCCTAACTTCTATAGGCTATGGCAAAGACCAAGATAACCACATGCAAGTCCACCGGACCTCACGGAGTCCCTCATCACCAGTTGGCACCGCGAAACCATGAGCTTGGTGAAGGAAGTTCTAGGACCTTAGGAGATGAAGGATCTTCAAGCAATCCCACCAACATCAAGAACCTTGCCATGGAGCTCAACACTCTTTGTTGAGCTCATGCCAAAGATCAAGAGAAGCTGGCGGAAATGCAAAGGGCCATCACCATGACCACCAAGCTACGGAATGAAGCCTAGACATGAGAGGATGCGACCAATGAACTCATCCATGAGTTGGAGTTCTACGTAGAAGACCTGGAGATGGACAATGCCATTCTTCATGAGAATGTCCACATGATGTAGGCTCAACTTCATCCTCCTCATGGGGATGGTGAAGTTACAAATGAAGAAATGATTGTAGATCTAGGAGAAGTCTAGGATGAAGAAGAGGAGGAGGACCCTGAGGAATTAGTGTACTTCTCAGATGAAGATGAGGTTCCGTCTGGTATGGATACGGACGCTGATGACTGAGAGCTTGGAGTAGTAATAGTTCCTTTACTACTTTTCTAGTAAACCAAGGTTGTCTTGTGGGATACAAGACATGTAATTTAAATAAGTAACCCTTTGTAGCATGAAACCTTTTAACTGCTTTCAATAAATAATAATGTAAATAAACGTGTCTCTCTAACAGATGCCTCGTCCTATCACCCGAGCTGGTGCAAGTACCTCACAAGACCATGATGATATCCCAAATCCTCTACCAATGCCTCCGACTATGGCAGATGCCATAGCTGCACTCATCAATGCAACGGCAGAGAATGCTAGGTTGTTAAGGGAATTGGCTCAGAACCAACAGGCACCACACCCTAATCGTGGCCGCCGTAATAATGGAAATGACGAGTCAACCTATATTGATTTTACTAACACACGTCTGCCTGTGTTCTCTAAGGCAGAAGAGCCTTTAGAAGCTGATGATTGGCTCTGGACAATGGAGCAAAAGTTTGAGCTGATTCACTGTACCGAGATTCAGAAACCAAGGTTTGCGGCACAGCAACTCCGAGGAGCTGCTGGTGCCTGGTGGGCAAATTTGGTAGTTGTATAGCCTGCTGGTCACCAAATCACCTGGATGGAGTTTAAGGATGCCTTCAGGGCACACTATATTCCAGATGGTGTGATGACCATGAAGTTAGAAGAGTTTTTGGATCATAAGCAAGGGGAGCACCCGGTGATGCACTATAATGGGCGCTTCAATCACCTGTCACAGTATGCTATAGAGTATGTGAATATTGATAGGAAGAAGAAGAATCATTTCCTAAGAGGCCTGAACACCAAACTTTAGACCATGATGGCAACTTGTGGCAACGCAACTTATCATGAGACAGTCAACATTGCTATCGCTTTAGAGGAGAATTACCGTCGACACAAGGAGGCAAAGAAAAAGAGAGTATCTGCTTCCAGATCGTCAAGTGGAAAGCGTCAAAAGATGGTCTACCATCCTCAGAATCATGGCCGTGCGCCATTCCACCCACAATAAAGCCAAAGCAGGCAGCAAATCTTTATTCGCCCTACAATTAATACGCCTTATCCTCATCAAGCACCACAGCAGCAAAATAATACAAATAATGCAAACCGCACTACTACTCCCTAGAATCACAATTATCCATGTTATAATTGTGGTAAACCCGGACACTTTTCCTGAGAATGTCCATATCCCAGGAAGAGTAATCCTAATGCACCTAAAGCCCCTATTACTGAAGCTCAGAATCAATACAAGGGCAATGCTCAGAACAGTCAGAAGGGTCAGGCTGAGAAGAAAACTGGAAGGGTCTTCTATACTCAGGTGGAATCTATTCTAGAAGGAGAACCAGTAATGATTGGTATGTTTCCCATTGCTAAGCATCCTGTAATTACCTTATTTGATTCTGGTGCATCATATACATTCATCAATCATACATTTGTTGTGAAGCATGGGATAACTATTGGGGAAACAAAAGAACCATATCATATATAGTCGCCCGAGGGACGAATCTGTACAAGGGAGATAGTTCAGCATGTACCTATTGATTTGGGAGGATATGAGTTCCCTACCAACATGCTGATATTAAAGGATCAAGATATAGATGTGATCCTTGGTATGAACTGGTTAACTCAACACGGGGCTGTCATAGATGTCATGCGTAGAACCATAAGGGTAAATGTACCTGACAGCAAAACCCAACTTCTCATCCAACTTCCCTTTCCTAAGAGTACAGTTGCAACAGTCTGTGCAACTACTGTTGAAGAAGCCGAGAAAATTCTGGTGGTATGTGAATTTATGGATGTCTTTCCCGATGATCTGCATGGTCTGCCACCAGACCGAGATGTAGAGTTTAGAATTGATCTGAAACCAGGAACGGTACCTGTGTCCAGAAGAGCATATAGGATGCCACCCAAAGAACTAGCAGAATTAAAAATCCAACTACAAAAATTGTTAGACAAGGGTTTCATTCAACCCAGTTCATTACCTTGGGGATGCCCTGCTATCTTCGTGAAGAAAAAGGACCAAACCTTAAGGTTATGCATTGACTATCGGCCGTTAAATGAAGTCACCATAAAGAACAAATACCCCTTACCCTGAATTGATTTGCTTTTTGATCAACTTGCGGGAGCTAAGGTGTTCTCGAAGATAGATTTGAGATCAGGCTATCACTAGATTAAGATCAGACGAGAAGATGTGCCAAAGACAGTGTTTACCACCCATTATGGTCTATATGAGTATTTAGTCATGTCTTTTGGGCTGACCAATGCCCTGGCTCATTTCATGTACCTGATGAACTCAGTTTTCATGCCCGAGTTGGATAAGTTTGTAGTGGTGTTCATTGATGACATTCTTATCTATTCTAAGAGCAAAGAGAAACATGCGGAACATCTCCACATTGTTCTACAACGATTAAGAGACCACAAATTATATGCCAAATTTAGTAAATGTGCATTCTGGTTAGAGGAAGTACAATTTCTAGGTCATATGTTATCTACTGAAGGTATAGCTGTTGATCCGAGCAAGGTAGAAGAAGTCCTTAACTGGAGAGCACCCACCACTGTTCATCAAGTTCGTAGTTTTCTGGGGTTGGCAGGTTATTATCGTCAGTTCATCCCTGACTTCTCTAGAGTTGCGAAGCCGATTACTGAACTACTGAAAAATCAAACTAAGTTTGTATGGTCAATAGAATATGAGAAGGCCTTTCAAACATTAAAGAAGTTGCTAACAACTGCACCAGTATTAGCACAACCTGATATCGAGAGGCCGTTTGATATCTATTGTGATGCATTTGGAATTGGTATTGGCTGTGTTCTTATGCAAGAAGGCAGAGTCATAGCGTATGCTTCCAGACAACTCAAGAAGCATGAAGAACATTATCCCACCCATGATCTTGAACTAGCCGATGTTGTTCATGCACTCAAGGTTTGGCGACATTATTTATTGGGCAATATCTGTCATATCTATACGGATCATAAAAGTTTGAAATATATCTTCACTCAGTTAGAGTTAAATATGAGGCAAAGAAGATGGTTAGAACTTATCAAAGATTATGACTTAGAAGTGCATTATCATCCGGGCAAGGCTAATGTGGTTGCCGATGCCCTGAGTCGCAAGAGTCATTGCCATTGTCTGACTATGAAACCTATGCAACAAACATTGTGTCAAGAGATAGAGCATCTGAATTTACAAATCATGGAACAAGGTTCCCTGTCCAATATTGCAGTTGAGTCCACTATCAAAGATCAGATCACTGTTGCTCAACAGAAAAGTAAGGGTATAGCCCATATCAAGGATAAAGTCAGATCAGGAAAACCAACATGTTTCAATATTGATGAATCCGATGTCGTATGGTTCAAAGATAGATTGGTAGTACCTAAAAGTCTGGAGCTGCAAAAGCAGATTCTTGATGAAGCTCATTCTACAAGATACTCCATTCATCTAGGTAGCAACAAAATGTATCATGATCTGAGAAAGAGATATTGGTGGACCAAAATGAAAATAGAAATAGCTCAATATGTGGCCAAATGTGATACTTGTCAGAGAGTCAAAGTGGTTCACATGAAGACTGCAGGTCCATTACATTCATTGCCAGTTCCATCTTGGAAGTGGGAAGATGTCTATATGGACTTCATCATAGGATTGCCTAGGACATCTGCAGGCTACAATTCAATATGGGTTATTGTTGATTGCCTAACCAAGATAGCTCATTTCTTACCAGTCAGAGATAAATATCGAGCGAAACAGTATGCAAAGCTTTATCTTGATAGAATCTTCAGTCTGCATGGGGCACCCAAGACCATTGTCTCTGACAGAGGGTCATTGTTCGTATCTAAGTTTTGGAAAAGTCTACATGAGTCTTTGGGAACAAAACTTATACATGGTTCCGCTTATCATCTGCAAACAGATGGACAGACTGAAAGGGTAAATCAAATTCTTGAAGATATGTTGAGAGCATGTGTCCTTTCCTATGGTGCTAAATGGGATGAAGGCCTTCCCTTAGTTAAATTCTCATATAACAATAGCTATCAGGAGAGCATTAAAATGGCACCATTAGAAGCATTGTATGGCCGTAGATGCCAGACACGTTTAAATTGGTTAGAAGCTGGAGAACGTTGGTTCTTTGGGTCGGATGTGGTCAAGGAAGCTGAATAGAAAGTTAAACTTATACAAGCTAATATGAAGGTAGCTCAATCCCGACAGAAAAGCTATGCTGATAAGAGGAGATGACCGCTAGAATTCAAAGTGGGAGATCATGTCTACCTCAAAGTATCGCCGATGAAAGGAGTTCATCGTTTTGGGATTCGGGGAAAGTTGGCGCCCCGTTATATCGGTCCTTTTCAAATCCAACAATGATGTGGATTGGTCGCCTATCGCGTCAAGCTACCAGATCACATGTCAGCTGTGCATGATATCTTCCATGTATCCCAGTTAAAGAAGTGTCTTCAAGTACCTGACCAAGTGATCGACTTTGGTGATGTAGAACTAGAACCTGATTTGACTTATGCCGAGTACCCCATTAGAGTCTTAGATCAGAAAGATCAAGTCACTCGAAGATGTACAATCAAGTTCTACAAAGTACAATGGAATCAACACACTGAAGATGAAGCTACTTGGGAGTCCGAGGATTACTTAGAAGAAATCTTTCCTAACTTCTTCGCTTCTATTTAGTTGCAATACCTTGTCTATGTTGTAACTTGTCTCTTTTATCAAAAGAATGGAAAACCCCCTCACTAGCTTTTTGAACAAAGTTATGATGTGTTAGTTTGACACATTTCCTTTTCCATTACTTAGCCTTAGGTTTTAAATCTCGGGACGAGATTTCTTTAAGGGGGAAGGGTCGTAACACCTCTAGTGTTTTAACCTAGCACTAAAACTTGACATGTCATCATATGCATTGCAAAGCATTCATAAAGTAGAAAATTTTGAATGCATTCACTAAATAAGCTTTATTTCATAAGTTGTTATGTTATGTGATGTAATGTGATCCAAAACTCTAAATAAAGATCATGACCACAAGGGTCAAATTTCATATGATCATGTGAGACCATGTGTCAATTGACTCAAATAACCCTAATGGGCCATGTAAATGGTCAAAAATCATAGTTAAGTAAAAAGGTAAACAAATCAAATGTGAATTCAAATTTAAATCATAAAAGTCCTTTTTGCCCCTTCTGTCTATTTCAAAATTCATTTGGAATTTGGGGGTGTGACAAAAAGCAAAGTTGAATCTTATTTTATAAGGATCAACTTTGGCATTCAAAGTTTTTAAAGTTTACATATAAAATTTGGAGTAATTTTGAAATGATTCAAATGCTCAAATGCACCCCAAATTCAAATTTCAAAATGGAGGTAGAATTTGAAAATGTTCATTTAAGCAAAGTTGTAGAACTTGAAATGTTGAGCAACTTTTGTTTTTGGAGATTTTAAACTTCTTTAGAAAATTTGGGAGTAATTTGTAAAATGAACTCAGTGGCAATTCTGTAAATATTTCAAAAATCAAGTTGATAGTAGGGCGCCACCGCCTGCTCGCCATTGAGCTGCTGCCGCCGACCGTCTTCACCGCTTCCTTGCATGGTGACACATTTTTATCTCTGTGGCGACCTTGTTTAGGACCTGGCAAAGCTGGACGCACCTTCTCCTTCGTTAAATAGGAGCACCCGCCGCCGTCGTTCTTCTTTTCCTCCCATCTGCTCGTCGCCGGTGACCTTGCCGTGCCTACGAAATTCATCCTCACCGTAGCACCTCGTGTCAATTGTGTTTGCCAACATCTCCACCTCGACATGCCGCTCCTTCTAGGCCTGCTCGCCTCATCTCTAGCAGTCCAGCGCCACCACACGATGTCTTCTTCCTTGGAGCCGGCCAAAGAACACTGGCTACCACCGACCTCACCGTGGCCAGGACGCTCCAGTCCGTCTCCGCCTTCACCAAGCACACCGTCGTGTTCGTGGTGAGCTCCTAAGCGTAATGCTCTCTCAGTTTTAGTCTCTACCACGTTGTAGCTAGTGTTGTGCCGTGCGCCGTCGTGTCTGCGCCACCGTGGCCGCCATGGCCGGCGTAGAGCTTCCTCCGGTGTGCCTGCTACTATTTTGAGGGTCGGGATAGGTTCGCGGGATGTTGTAGATCATGATGGTGCTGCCCACCTCGCCGGAGTCTCGTCGTCGGTGCGTTTTGGCCGACCAGAGCCGGCAGCGCCGCCGTGTCCTGTTTTGTGTCGCTGACAAGCGGGTCCTGGCTGTTAGTGAGAGAAGAGGGAGAGAACAGTGAGATTTTGTATTTTCTAGATTTTGAATAGTGCAGAAACTTTGGAAATTCATAGGAAAATAATTACAGCTCCAAAAATTCTAAACATTTGTGTGTAGCTTCTATACATGTTCTATTATGGTTTAAAAATATGAAACTTGAAATTTGAATAAATTTTTAATGTTCAAAAATTCAGTCAATTAATTGATAAATGTAATTTCCATGATTTTTGTAGGCCACTGTATAACTCCAAAAATTATGAAATTTGTTTTGATACACTAATTTGTCATGAGGAAGCTTACATAAAATTTTGAGGTCATTTGGAGCAAGTTCATTTTGGGCTTATTTCCAAATTAATTAAAAAAAAGGAATAAAAGCAAACCCTAAGTGTTAGGTTAGAGTTTGATTTTTGTTTTAGTCATGTTTTGTGACCAGTAGGGTTTCAAGATCAATTTGGTCAAGTCATTTGGGTCATAAGCCCTAGGTCATTAAAGTGTTGGTTAGAGTTTAGTTAATGAGTGATTTCATTCATTAAGGGTAGAACTTTGGAGTGAAACTTTGGGTAGTTCTTTAGAAGCATGTAGGGTTTCTTAGTAAACATTTTTGTGTGGTTCTTGATGGTAGAATTGCAAGTTGGTTTTGTTGGCTTGCAACTATACCGTGAAGGGAAGTTGTACTCAAGGTGTTATTATATTTCATGCACCATGAAAGCATCATGTTTATATTATCATCATGTTGAAGCATATGTTATTATTTCATGTAGAATCCAAGAGTGAACCGATCCTAGTTGAGCAAGTTGTGGAAGAATCCCTGGTTGTCTCGGGATTCAATATTTGTGGTACTGATCCAGAACCCGAGATCGTCAACGAAGGCAAGCCTCGGTTTATACATTAAACCATTACCTTGTTTACTTTGAAAAGTTTATCACCTATGTTACCTATTGCATTAAGTTGATTATTTCAAATGTTACCTACTTGATGCATTGCCTACCTTGTTAATTGTTTACCATCCTTGAAGATGATTTCATTTACAAAGGCATAGAATGCTTAGTATGCTTTATGGTAGGCTTTCAAAGTAAAAGTTTTGATACAATCAAAGATGGCATCCTGGCCAAAGAAAGAAAGAAGGTAGAATGAACTAGAGACTGGTTGGGTGACTTATCTTGAATATTGGGTAATGTTGCCGACTATGTCACTTAAAGGCCACTCATTGTGGATCTTCTGGATGAGACACTTTGTAGTAATGGTCACATACTCCGGTAAGCCTACTTCGGCTAATCTGATACTAAGACGAATGCCCACGCACTAGGAGTGGAGAGATGGCAGGAGTAGCATGTACCCTCATGGCTGGAATGTGGCCGAATTGGAGGTGTGATGTGCTCTCGGGTGGCGTGGAGGCGGCTTAGTATAGGAGGATCCGGTAGCGACGTTGATATATGCAAGATTAAGTTCTACATATGTCATGTGATAAGGAATCCCTAGATGGGACTTGAATCAATTCGAATTGCCGGTGCTCCACGGATATGGAGACTCATTTCATTACAGAAGCAATGTAGGACTGGTGAATTACTAAAATTTGAGAAAAGGAATGGAATGAAAAGGATTGGAACATGGGATATGAACACTTAGTTTGAGATAATGAACCAAGAAGACTTAGGGGAAAAACTTGAAAATAGGATCAGGAATAGTAAGCTTTTGGCAAAGAACTTTTGAATCTTGCTACATCCTTACCTTGCCCCAACACCTACATCTCTAAAGTTTTCACTCCCCTTTTACGTCAGGTCAGTCTTGTTGAGTATTTTTGTACTCAGGGTTTGTTAACCCTTGTTGCAGGTGAGTCGCATGCGCAGGCTTGTTTTGGTCCCTGCTGCATGTCAGTGTTTGAAGTCAATGACGATGAGGAATGATGAATGGCCTTGGGACAAGGCACTAGTTTGTATGAAAAATAATGTTAATGTAATATTATCCCGCTACTATGGTTGTATGACACTTATGGTTTTGTAAGTTTGAAACAACTGGTTTGTAATATTAAAACTTAAATCTTCCGCTTTATAATCTCCGATATGTATATTGAAAACTATTGTAATCTACAATGTCTATGATTGGGATCCTATTTGGAAAAGATTCATGGATGATTCGGGTTTCCCGAGGGCACCCGATAGACCTGTTAAGTTGTTGGGAACTTGTGTACGCTATCAGAGGTCTATCGAGACAACGATAGATGCACGTGGGCCTGATTTCTTAGGAGGTTCTGCCACAGAGAGTTCGAAGGTTGGCCCGCTGATGGGTTTGACAACTGCTCCGGGCACCCTAAGAGCGAGGGGTGGAATGGGATGGGCCTGCTAGAGGCTAGTACCTAGGCTCACAAGCACCGCAGGCATCCTGACCCACGTTCGAGTCTTGGCCGGATATGATCTATGGTTTTTCCTCGAAGAAAGGCAGAGAGCCCTCGGGACCGGTCGAACAGACCCAAGAACTATATGGATTGACTGCTAAGAACATGGAGTCAGTCACCAGCTGACCCAAGCCAAATCCCTAGGAATGGGATGCTAGGGCCCCACATGGACTAGCCAGCTAACAGCTCATTGAGCACCATGGCTCGTCTATAGAGGAAAATCATGGCATGGCTCAACCCCTTCGGTTATCGAAACCATGGATAGGGTAACAGTCACAAAGACAAGCTAACCCTTGACAAGACCCAGCTATATGCGAGGGCTCATGGAAAGTTGGACTCGCAAGGAGACCAAATGCATGGTCATAGAATGATAGATCACCATAGGGGTTGAAATCAGGGAAAGACCTTTTCCAACCCACCAAACCTCATGACTATACCCCCAAGGGGTCTGATCACAACAAAAGGGAATCACTGTCCCTAGGACATGCCGTGGGTGACAAAAGAAGGCCAAGGCCACCAGAGTCCTCCAATTCGGAAAAGCCTCTGAAGGAGTATTCTACTCCTCCATAGGCTCGGGGGCCACTATTGGAGACCAATACTAGGGTACCCAAAGAGGAGGAGCCAATGACCATCAACATTGATTCATCCAAGCAGTCATGAGCGTGACTATGGCTTGAATTGACCCCAGGTGCGCAAGCTCCACCTCACCTAACCTCTTGGGGCAAACTCCGCCTTGCCCGACCTCTAGGGGTGGGCTCTGCCTCGCCCGAACCCGAGGCCACAGGCTTCGCCTCGCCTGACCCCAAGGCCATAGGATTCATCTCGCTTGACCCTTGGGTTTGCATTCTGCCTCATCTGACCTCTAGGGGTGGGCTCTGCTTCACCCAACCTCTAGGGGCACGCTCCACCTCGCTTGACCCTAAGACCATGGGCTCCACCTCGCCTAAGCTCTGGGGATAGGCTCCACCTCACCCAGCCCTATGGCCATGGGCTCTGCCTCGCTCGACCTCTAGGGGCAGGCTCCACCATGACTGACATCTTGGGAGCAGGCTCCGCCTTGCCCAAGGGGTCCCATACCACCGCCAACCACTCTGGGTCCAAGAGTATGGGCCTATGTCAAAACTCTGACACCAAGGAAGAGACCAGCACACCCTAATGTAACCCATGGCCATGACGGGCCATACTTGAGGATTCACATCAAGAATAGCATCGGGTATACCAGTACTATTTTGCCTAACCCTCATATGAACACTGACAGGCATGTCGGTTCACCACGACATCCACCAGGATAGAGTGGAGTGCCATGATCGGCATACGACGCCTGCATATGGCGCTAGTGATGGACAAGACTATGATGTGGCACTGTCCCTATTGACATCTACAATGTCGATGGGACCCGCATGAAGGAGAAGTAGAACCCGGCGGTCCTAAAGGCCTTCGGCTCTCTCCCTCTCTCTCGTTCTCCTCTTTCCCTTCGCAGTAACCCATGCTTTCCCCTTGCCTATAAAAGGGAAAGTAGGGTGCTCCATTGAGGGGCATCTGATAACTGATCAGATCAATTCAAGTCAGGTTCGAACAAACCCATCGAACCCTGAACACATGGCTGAGCAGCAACCAAGCTCTCTCAGCACCCGCTCACCCCTTTCACTAGAGACTTGGGACCCATCCCTCTCTCGCCCATTTGTAACCCCTACTATGAACTTTCAGTGCTAGTGACACGAGCAGCAGCAATGAACTAGACGTAGGGACATTCTACCTGAAATAGTATAAACCTCCTATCCTCTAAGCACACCATTCGAGCTAGACGTGCAATATTAGAAATTTACTTGTTGGTGGTCACTCGAAACACCGACAGCTATCGGGGTAGAAGGTGTTAGTTTTGGGGAGGGCAGAAAGCATCAGCAGCATCGGCTACCTAGCCACCAACTGGAAATGATGACCTTCATGATGTTTTGGATTTGCACATTGTGGTAGCCACGTAGCGTGGGGTCTATGGTCTATGAGCCAGCGACTGCGATGGAATGCTTAGGGGTAGCGCTGGATACCAACGACGTTGCGACAGTTGATGGGGCTTCCAACTTCTGAGCAGTAGTGCTAGGGCTTGTTTGATACTTCTAGATTGTGGAAGCTAGCTATCGGTGTTTTTGGACCACCGATGAGTAAATTTGTATTTGCGTGTCTGGCTCAGATGGTGTGATTGGAGGACACAAGGGTTTATACTGGTTTGGGTGGAATGTCCCTACGTCTAGTTTGATGCTGCTCATGTTACCAGCACTAGGTTTGTAGTAGGGGTTACAAACAGGTGAGAGAGAGAGGATCCCAAGTCTCTAGTGGAAGGAGTGAACGGGTGCTGAGAGCTCGCTCGCCGCTTAGCCATGTGCTCATGTCGTGCTCTTGTGCGAAGATCTCTCCTGTGTTTAGACTCCCTTTTCATGGGGCACCCTTCTTCTCATTTTATAGGTGAAGGGAAAGCATGGGTTATAGAGGAAGAAAAGGAGAAGAACGAGAGAGAAGAAGGCTTCAAAGGTTGTTGGGTCCTTCTCCTTCATGCAGGCCCCACTGATCCTATAGATGTCAATAGGGATGGCTCCATGTTGTAGCCTAGTTCGTCACTAGTGCCATGCATAGGCATCACCTACCGGTCATGGCATTCCACTCCATCCCTAGTGGACATCATGGTAAACTGACACGCCTGTCAGCGTCCATACGAGGATTAGGCAAAACAGCATTGGCATGCCAAACACTGTTCTTGATGTGAATCCCCAGGTATGGCCCATCATGGCCACGGGTCACATCAAGGCATGCCAACCTCTTCCCTGGCATCAGAGTTTTGACCTAGGCCCATACGCTTGGACCTGGAGTGGTTGGTGTAACACCCTAGGTGTTAGGCTTGCATAATTACACTTGCATTTCATAAACATGAGCATCATTCATACATGCATGAGCTTAGATTGTAGGAAACATGCTTCTAAAACAGTGCAACATATTGTTATATTCCATGTGTGTTTGTTTTAGGAAATGAATAGGGTGCAACCCTCAAGAGCAACATGTGCAACACACTTTAGTGAAACATGGTTAGCTAGTACAATGCCACAAATTCATGAAACACATGAAACACTGTTTTGAAACAGAAGTAACAAAGTCACTTTTTTTCCTTGTTTCAATACATGTGATGCTTGATTTTGGGTGACCAATGTGTGGTGTGGCTAATTATCCTCTTAAGCAACTTAGTTATGCTTAGAATGTCATTAGGAACAATGTTCAGGTTGATCATTTTGCCTAATTAAGTTTCCAAGTCATGGTTTGACTAGTGTTGACCTTTAGAGCTCCTTGGTTTGACTGTTTAAAAAGTACAGCTTAGACTATTTGCATGTCTGAGCAACCTAAAGCAAAGTTGTAGCAAATTATATGAGGAACAAACTTTGTTTAGAGGCCAAGTCATGAAAATGTGCAGAACATGCTCAAAAGGGGCCCACAAGTCAGTTTTGAGGTTCATTTGGAGGCTCTGAAAAATTTCTAAGTCACAAATCGAGTTTCAGTTTCCTGTACCCAACTTGTTAGCCTTGTAGCTCCCTAACCAAGCCGAATCAGCTCAAGCTCCAATTGGCAAAGTTGTAGCCCTCACTTATATCTCCCACTTTGTCAATTACACTAGAGCCTATATCATCATGGATTTGGAGTTTGAAGGTCATTAGGTATCGCTGTCAGGCGTCGATGGCTTAACAGAATAGTTGCTATAGTGTCTCGATCGATTCAGAGTTTGAAGGCCGTGTGTATGCCGTGCATCACCGGTGCCCTGACTGCGCAGGCCATGTTGGGCTGCCATGTGCCAAAGGAAGCCCCAGCACATGACCAAGAGCCTCCCAGCACCACATTTCTGTTTTTGCTTCTCCTTCGCCTCCTTCGCTCGCCGCAGCAACCGCAGCAGCAGCGCACCGGCTCCGCCGTCGCCATTGACGGCACAAGCTTGCGCCTCATCGCCCAAGTGCCACTACGTTAGCTCCTCCATGATCCCACCATCGCACCGTGCCCACAATTGCTCACTAGCCGCGCTTAGTAAGCCGTTTCGCCGCACGCAGCCTCGCCGGAGTATCACCGCCGTGCCCCGTCATCGTGGCTAGGTCACCTCCGTCCGCCTTTCACCATGAAAGCTTGTGCATTAGCTTCGCAGTAGCATGTAGGAGCTCTACGCATGGGTAGATTGAGCTATCGTGGCTAGCTCTGGCATCACGCCATCGAGTCGAACCACCGCACCGCCATGGCCGCCGCTGTCGTCTTGATCATCGGCAATAGGTCCATCCATGTAGCTTGATAGGTTCGGGAGGTCGAGGCGGTCATGCTGGTGCTATCCTAGTCACTGAAGACACCACCGTCGGCGAGCTCCGCTGGTCTGCGTCGAGCAAAGCCACCGTGCTCTGCTTTCGTCTCACTGTCATGCGGGCCCGGCTAACCATTGGGTTCCGCCTGTCAGTCCCTATGATTAGAAAGCCAGTTCAATTAATTCAGTCTTGAATACAGTTTTGTAAAATCTATATCTAGAATTTAGTAGATCCAAATTGGGTGGTTCTAATTTTGTTAGGATCATGGTGAAGTGTAGTATTTAGGAAAAATATAACATGAACACTTGTAGTGGAATTTTTGGAAGAATTAAATTGAAACTTGAAATCTATTTTTAAATGAATGCAAACTTGTTTAATTTATATCTTGAGTTCCTGTGCTCCAAAAATTATGAAATTTTGTTAGTGAGCTCTTATTAATGAGTAGAAGCTCTAGTAAAAATTTGAGGGTCAGTGCATGTATGAGTTTTGAGTTATAGATTTTCCTTTTATTATTGAATGATCCTTGTGTGAATTTAAGTAATTTATCTATGAATCCAATGACCATGAAATTTATTGGAGGATGTTCTAGTACCTTAAGGATGTTATGAAAAATATAAAATCTGTTGCTTGACACTTTTCACTAGGGTTTCCTATTTATGTCATTTTAAGCCTTTATGCCTTGTCATTTTTTTGTAGGATGTTATACTTGTTGAAATGATGTGAAATTTATCCAATGGTCTACTGGAGACATGTATAAACTACTGTAATTTTTGTGGAATTTTCAATACACTTTGGATATGTGTTTATTAATTAACCTCATTATCTAAATAAATTAATAAAGGTCTGAAAAGAATTTATTTAGGAATGACCACTATGTTTTCTGGTGTTCTTTCAACATGTGTGATGAGTTGGTAAAGTTGGTTTTTGTCCATTTGTATGTTTACAACGTAAGTTAATAATTATTTTCTTGCATTGTCTTTCTGGACAGTTCTGGGAACTTTGCAAAGTTCACCATGATAATTTGGGTTGCTAGGAAAGTGGTGAATACAAAAGTTGTAGATAACCTATATGTCTATCTCCTGTTAAAATTTGGTGGCATTTGGCCTAGTAGTTTAGGAGTTACAGTCGTTCAAAGTTGGATCACAGTTTTGCTTGCTCTCTATCTTGTTTAGACCTGATTATGTGTTTATGTAAATTGGACATGCTAAACTTGGGAATCATGCTGAGGTGATTAAAAATGAAATGTAGATAATTTAATAAGCTTTCTAGATTGTCTCTTTGCATATCTTTTGGTTTAGTACAACTCTAGTTATGAGTAAAACTAGTTACTGCTGTTTGCAGCCTGAAAACTGTTATTTCAATGGATAACTTGTTTGCTTGATATGAGTCGACGTGATACGTTAGATGCTAGGCTAATTAAAATAACTTGTTAGTTGCAGGTGCTAGACCTCTTATTGAAGATGAACAACTTTATCTTAGGTTGTTAGAGCTTGGTGAGTGTGCCGTTCTTGTTTTCTAAAAAGAGATATGCACCTACTTGGTAAAATAGATGTTGATCTTGTATCATCGTGTCTTTCATGCGTCCATCTATACATGGCTGTACATTTCATCATCATCTTCCATCTCTTGTGCATGCATGATCCTTATGCTATGCATATGCATGCAATAGGTGTTCCGGAGGGAGTCACGCTTCTAGAATTTGAGCAAGTACTTCCGGAGGAGCAGCAGCAAGCTCAGGAGGAGCAGGAGGTGCAGGCCCCCAAAGAAGGAGCCAACGAAGAAGTTCTTGAGTGATCACCAACCTTCATCTTTTCTGAAAGGCAAGCCCCGGAGCATTCTAAGTCTCCTACATTTTGAAAATGGTTACTTTGAGTATCTTTATTTGTGATGCATTAAGTGATAGGAACTGGATGCAAACACTTGTTGCATATATATATCTATTCCTTGTCCAGTAAACGTACCTAGAATCCTATTTAGGTCCAGGAGCGAATCAAAGCTTAGCCTTGCTTAGACCAATAAAAGTCAGGTGATTTCCTGTCACTTGCAAGTTAGGATGATGTTTGGTCATGGTTGGCTATATTTGCTATCGTAGAAAATAACCATGTGTTAATAATGAATTGTGACCGAGCGGGATGTCGATAGAAAAGCAACAAGGCAAAGAGGTCTTGGGTGTGGATCTATCCCCATCTGTGTCGGTTAAGGACCGATTCGCTGTACGTCCTCATGTCATGTTGAATGCATGCCTATCACTTAGTTGGCCGGATAACTCATTCTGACCGCGAAGCCGAGTAGCTCAACTCAGGCCGGGAACCAAAAAGTGAAACTGCACACCCTGGAGTTTGTAAGGATGTGCGGGGAGCCATTGGTGTAAGCCCTAGGTAAGATTGACCACTTGGCAGAGTGGACTCCCTGAGGGTGAGGGGCTGGGTGGACCCATGAATTTTTCCTGAGTTGTACCAAAGGTGACCTAAGGCTACCTTCGCGCGGTATGCCTGGGTTTGTGTTAGGAATACCCCTCTAGCTAGATAGGAATCAATTCGAATCACCGTCTCTCCCGGATAGTGAGAACTTGACTGAGCAGCGGCAACGTAGATGCACTTAATGGAACTTGATGGTTAAATCAATGATGAGGATGATACAACATTATACCAGATATGGTTACTAATGTTTGGAGTTAATCAATTGCTTGCTCTAGTACAGGTGCTAATCTAGTTGATAGGTTAATATTGATAACTTGCTGCTTACTAATAATTTAAATTATGCTCTTATATCATTAAAGCTTTTATGCAAAATGGTTGTCAAGCAAGATCCACCGATAAAGCCTTGCATACTCCTTGGTGTCTTTTATTTTTGGTTTACGACGGGTAAGTCTAGCTGAGTACATTCTCATACTCAGGGTTTATTCTCCCTTGTTGCAGATGACGTGCTCCTCCACCCTACGAGGGATGAAGACTAGATCATGGGCATGACCATCTATGTTATCTTATCTTGTTGCTTTTGCTGGATATGACTATGGTACTGGCTTGTATTTAAACTAAGTGTGTGTGATGGTCTCAAACTACTTTGCTTCCGCTATTTGTGAACTCGTTTTGTAATAACTATGTGTACTCTGATGTATGAGGCACTCATGAACTACTTGTGAAATGGATGTAACATGTGGCTTGTTATGTTGAATTACTATGATCTTGGTTGTATGCAAGTTGGTTTGAAATCCTTCATGGTTTCAGTTGACTGCCGGGTTTATATGGGTTCAAGTATGATGGTTCAATCACTCTAGTGATTGCTTTCGTACTTGTGCTCTTATAAATTGGTTGGTTCTGTTACAGCTGGTGGCGGTATGGGTCCCCGTCAGACGAGACAGAACCCACATCCTTGAGGTCGAGTGAGACAGAGCCCGTGACCTTGGGTGAGACAGAAACCACATCCTTGGGGTCGGGTGAGACAGAGCCCGTGTCCTTGGGGTCGGGCGAGATGGAGCCTGCACCCAAGGGGTCAGGCAAGACGGAGCCCACGATCTTGGGCGACATAGAAACTGCATCCTTGGGGCTGGCGAGACAGAGCCCGTGTCCTTAGGGTTAGGCAAGATGGAGCCTTCACCCAAGGGGTCGGGCAAGATGGAGCCCACATCTTTGGGGTTGTAACACCCTAAAATTTGTCTCTTTTGAAATAGAGCTAAAATGATATATTTATGAATTTTTGTGCACATGAAATATAGGAAAAATAAAAATCTTCATTAATTTAAAATCCATCATAAGGTAGCAACATGTGTGAGCATACATGCTATTGCACTTTATTTATTGTGATGAATGTTGTTGATCCAAAACTCCAAAGTAATTTGGAATGTTTTTGAAAAGGGTTTGAAAATGGCTTTGAAAAAAAGAAAAGAAAATTAGAAAAATAAAAGTATTTTTAAAGTTGTAAAGTTTATCTTGGGAAGCCTAACAAAATTGTCCATTTTTATTCAAATAGGGAGGTATATTTGAAACCATGCTTGAATTTGATTTGAATTTGGCTTAGATTTGAAAATTAGAAATACGAAAGGATTTGTTTTTGAAAAATCTTCCTTTCTTCCTTTTTAGCCTAGCCCTGGGATCTGGCCTGGCCTTTCTCCTCTTCCTCTTCCTAGTTTGGACCGCCTGGCGGCCCAGCCGCACCTCCCCTTCTTTCTTCCTTCCTCCTGCATCCAGTCTGCTTCGCTCCAGCCCAGTCGTTGGCCCACTCTGTGCGCCTCCCACTCCTTTCCCTTTCCCACTTTTCCCACTCATGTCGCGCGCCTGCTGCCTCGCCCGCGCGACCCACTGCTCGACGGTCCACTTTACGCTCGTGTGCCCGCACAGCCTAGCTCTGCGCCGCTGGCCCCGCACGTTAGCCACCCGCACGTGCTTTGCCCTCTCCTCTCTCATAGCGCCACTAGCCCAACCTGTCAGTCAGCCCCATTCTCTTCCTTCCCTTTTCCTTTCTTCCTCGTGCCTGCTTCCTTTTCTCGCCATCATTGATGGTGTTGCCATGCTCGGCAAGCCGCCATGCCCACACCTACATGGAAAGCGCCCAATCTCACCCACCTCCCGCTCCCCTTCCTTCTACCGCATCATTGCCCACCTATAAAGCTCTGAGCCGCACACCTCCTTCTCACCTTTCCCATTCGCTCGAGCTCGCACTCACTGCCACCGTAATTCACCCTCACCCACGCCTTGAATCTCATCACCGATGCTCCGGTGAGCTCCGCCATGACCCAACGCAGCCGTAGGTGCCTTTCCTTCTTAGTTTTTGTCATGGATTGCTCGGTTTTCCCTCACCCACACTGTCGTCGTCTCTCTAGCCACCATTGCCATCGCCGGTCACTATGAAGCCTCCCCGGACGCTGTGCTCCCCTCCTGACGACTCACGGTGAGATCCTGAACCTCCTCGATCCCTTCATACCATGTTTGATGCATGGGAGTGCCGTAATAGTGAGCTCCTAAGCCCCCGGCCATGGTGCCGCCGTGGGCTGTCATCCCGACATGTTTTTACCGCTGTACTTTTGGTCGTAATGGACTCGCGTAGATGCGCTCGATGTTCTCGTGCCCTCGGCTTGGTCTAGGGTGGCTGGAGTCCCCCGTACTAGCGTCACCGATGAGTTCAGGTCACCGGCACCCATGGTGCCACCGTCGTGTGCATCCTCCCTAGTGACCCGCTGCCCCTAACTCGCTAGAGCTGTTAGATCTTTGGTGGATGGCCGAGATCGCGTAGCCCTTTGGGGTTAAGTGGCCGGTCCACCGAGGACCCATGGACCCGGCCCACGGCGCCATATCAGCGCGTCCACCACACGCATGGCGCAACGCGTCAACCAATGGCTACCACATGTCGCCAGGTCAGCAGCGTAGTCAGCCCTTGGTCAAAGCCGTGCACGTTTTGCATTTTAGCCCCTAGGTTTTCAAGTAATCAACCCACAGTCCGGTTTAATTCAAAATAAATGCATATCAGTCCTGATTTTATTCGTTTAGGTCCCTATTTTTCTAGACATAGTACGCGCAGTCCAATAAACATGTAAATTCATATTTTCAATTGTTTTAATTAAAAAATAAGTTCATTATATTTATAGAAATGCCATTACGCCTTATTTCATGCGTAACTTTTGCGTTTTAAGTCCGATTTGACCCGTTCGAATTGCGTTAGGATCGTATTTACGTTTTCTATGTGTTTACACTACTATTAGACATGTTTTCAATATTTAAAATTCATGGATAGATTTAATCTATTATTTAACTATAGGAAAACTTGTTTAAATCATAACTTATTCATTTTAACTATGAAATAGTCCATTCAAGTTGCGTTAGATTCATAACGACGAGATCTACGTGTTAGTAATAGTGTTTACTATATTGTTATTTCTGAAATAACATGGTTTAAATTGTATCTTGATTAATGATTATGCAACTGGATATTATAAATAAACTATAATTTGTTTTACTTTAGTTTTATAATTCAAATCTAAAATTGACTTAATTCAATCTATATTATTTATGAAATATCTTATATATGAATTTATATAGTTAAAATAAATGAAGCATATAGCCTTCTTTTTCCATGTATAAAGCAAATCTCTCAGTAGTTGTAACTTTTCAACCGTAGCTTCGATTAGCGTGCCTCTCATGACTGTATGTTCCTAGCGATGCGTAGAATCATATTTCAAACTCTTTACTTATTTTTCTATGATTGGTGTACTGTTCTAATATAGATGCAATTGTATGCTATGCATGTATGTGTATGGATGTTTGTGTGGTGTTCTATAATTACGTCTAGTCGATGAGATACACATGGTGATCCAGAGGAAGAAGAAGGATGTTGAAGATTAAAGCTTACCGAAGGATCAGTGTTTAAGGTAAGTATAGCATGGGACCATGCTTGCTACCTATTCACATTTAATCACTTAATTCATATTGCATGTGTCTACCTTGTTGCCAATAAGGATATCCTAGATATTTGATATCTTGTACCTTGATACCTTTGGGTTATTGCATTGGGTAGTTTTTGCTAGTGCTTAACTAAACCATGATCTTATAACTTGACTAATAGTATATGCAATAAACATTAAAACATGACTTTTTAGCAACATGGAAATAGAGGCTGGAGTATTTAGCTACTTTCTAAATGCTTTAGATTCCTCTTCCTAAGGACTTATCTGTAAGCGATCATCCGAGACTTACAGTACAACTGTGAGGGCTATATGGCTCTGGCTTTAGCTTAGTATGAGGACCTTTTCTAGCTTGTTAGTGGTTACCTTTATGGTGTAAGAGGGTATGTTTCCTTTCCTGCTGGGATGTGTGTATTGTGTTGCGTGCCCACGCGTGCCACTCCTAGAGAAGGGCCACATACGCCTAGCGGCCCTAACTTGTTAGATGAACCTTTGAAAGGCTTCATAGTGAACCCTGTCGACCTTCCTTGGAAGTGGGTCAAGAGATTAGCTACCTCGGGCAAAAGGGTAAATCATGACTCATAGTGAAAGTGTACAACCTCTGCAGAGTGTAAAATTATTATAACAATCATGCTCATGGTCATGAGCGGCCTTGGACCCTTATGGAATAGAGATGATCACTACTGGTTAATTGTACTAATAATTAATTGTTTATGCTATTCATTAATCATGTTTACCTAATCATGTGTTTATGGGAATGATAAATTCTTTACTACTCAATTGCTTTAAAAGATGTCCTATTATAGCTAATTGTAGTAAACTAGTGTTAGCCTTTTGAGCCTCATGAACCCCATATTATGTTGCTGAGTACGAGATGTACTTATGCTTGCTTTACTTTTCTATACTTTCGATAAAAATCCTAGATGGGTACCAGATTGCTAGTTTGGAGGAGTTAGGCTTATGGTCAACCAGTCAGTCGTCCCTATGGATTTGGAGTCTTTGCCAGAAGATCAGAGTCAACTTTCTACTGTCTATACTCTGAGGTTATATTCCTTTTACTAATACGTTATGTAATAAGTATTGTCTCTTGATATTACCCTTATTTGTGGCTATATATGAGATTTGACTTTCTAGGCTGATTTGACTTTCTAGGCTCACATATAGTGTGTATCTGGTTTTGTCTTTAAAACCGGGTGCTACAAAGTGGTATCAGAGCAATGCTGACTGTAGGACACAAGCCTAGTTAGAACTAGATGTATTAGCATGCTTTCATCTCTGCTTACTTCTTGCTTTCTCTCTAACCTTGTTATTTGTGAAAAGTTATGCTCACTTCAGCCTCTGTTCTTTTATGAAAACCTTGTCCCTATTCTAAATCTTCTCTCTTGGTCTATTAGATGGAACGTAATGAGATAATTGACAACACTAGAGAATAGGAGGACCAAGCTATGCCACCCTTGATTGCATTTGATAAGGAAAAGCTAGTCGCTATGCAACAAGTACTTGAAGGAATGACTCAACATGGGAGTTCTCAACAGTGCTTGTCCCAAGGTCAAACCAACATACCAAAGGGACCAGTGAATAGACAAGTGATAGAAGTTTGGAAGAAGATGAAGTTCAAGGAGGGTGTTCATAGCAAGACTCTTGGAAGTTAGGATCCACATCAGTGTTGTAAACATTATGGTTTTCCCTATTTTCAAGACAAGATTAATAAGAGGGAAGTTAAGGTGAACCCATGTTGTGAAGCTAATGTGGATAAGAAGAGAAAGGAGGTCTCAACAGAGCAAGTATTGGGAAGCAATCAACATTTGGATTTGTCACATCTAGCTCTGATCCCTAGTCAGATGAATCTAAACTATAAAGAGTTAGAAGCTTCTCAAGCTAAAACTACTCCACCTAAGGTATGCATAGATGGGTGGACTATCACCTATAAGGAGTTTCAACCTCAAAAGACCAAGCAAGCTAGAAAATAGATCAGTCAAACCAAGATGAATCTTCAGAGTCAGAAAGATAACAAAACACCAAGCAACAATTCCATTGAGTATGACATCACAAAAGATCTAGCTAGGAAAAGGTATCATCATTGCCAATAGGAAGGACATTATGTTAAATCTTGCCCACAGAAGAATCAACAAGTACACCATGGAAGTAGCCAGAGTCAGATCACTACCAGACTACCACCAGGAAGTGTCAGTGCTACCCAACCCAAAAGAAGCATTTGGTGAAATTGATGCATGAAGAAGTCATGCTAGACTACCCAAGATCCTTAGTTAAGGAATAGAAGGTTGTGCCCTTTATGTAATAAAAACGATAGTAGCGCAAGTTGAGTCAATGATTGAGTTATGCATCTCTACTGCTTGTTGAATTGTCATTATGCTTATGATTGTTTTGCATCTTTGTAATGATTGCAATGATCTTGTTGGGTGTTCCCACAATTTTATTTAGGTTATAGGCCTAAGGTATAAGGATTAATGAAATAAATAGTTGGGTTATGGTTTTCTTCTATTTTTCCTATCCTATCTTCGGAGCTACATGTCTTTATCAGTTCATATCTCTGATTTTGGACGATAAAAAATCCTAAGGAAATTCAAGACAATAGTAGACTTCAATCATAAGGCGATGCATCTGTACTGTTTGGAACCAAGAATAGTTTCTCTTGTGCACTATTTTCGACCAAGTGAACTGTAGAATTCAGAAAAGTGTTCTATAAGGAGGTTGTGGAGAATTTATAGGCTTTCCAACGATATAAGCTACAACTTCATTAGATTAACAGAATGAGAGTTACAGCTGTCTTACCACACTGCTATTTTTCTGCTCGCAAGGAAATTCAGATTTCTTGTCCTTGCCTATGTACAAGAGTATCATTAGGATAACAAAACATCTTGATACTAGTAAGCTCATCTAAAGAAGATGCAAGCTATACTTTGGTGTCCCCTATTTATCTTTTCTTAAGGGGGTAGCCAAGTTGAAGAATTTGCAAGATGAAGTGTCCTACGTTCTAGTTTGCACAGCGGAAGCGTGGTGGTACTTAGGGATGTAAGAGAGAACTCAGAGTATTAAATAATGAGGTTTGCTTAGAGGGATGTTTATCCAAGACCAGCAAGATGTTGATAAAGCTACTAGAGAAGCTTTTAAGTTAGTTTGGATCAAGAGACCTCAGCCAAGTGTTTGAAGGAGTCCAAGAGGTCGAAGTAAAACCTAAGTATTAGCTTTGTCACATTAGGACAAGAGCTTTGTATCTACAATAATGCATCTTGTGAAGGTGTGGGATGTGTCCTTATACAAGAAGTAAAACCTAAGTTATACAAAGTTTCTTTTTGGAATTTTCAAAGTTGTTATGAAAAAATTGAAGTAATTTGAAAAGGCGTAATTCATTAAATGTCCCCTATTTGAATTCAAAAGTTCATTTCAAAATATAGACCAAATTAGGGGATGGTTATAAAAGCAAAGTTGTAGAACTTTGAATTATGAGCAACTTTTATTTTTGGAGATTTTTGAGTTGTTATACAAATTTGGGAGTAATTTGGATTTTAAAATGGATGGCAATTCTGTAATTATAGTGAACAGTGTCACGACCACCGCCCCAGCGCCGACGACCTTCTACTCGGTTCCAGACGTGCCTGTGGCCGCTCTTGACCTCATGCTAGCGCGGAGAAGGCCACTGCGTGTCGTCTCCTTGCGCTCTTGGCCACTCTATAAAGCTTAGACGATGTCGTCGTTCTTCATTTCATTGCTCTATTTTTCCCGTCGCCCTTGCTCATTTCCGGTGAGCTCGCGCCGTCACTGTAGTGCCTCCGCTGTCGCAGCAAAGCGCTCAATAGCTTCACCTACTCCTTACGCGCCTAGCCATCCAACTGTGGTCACTTGATTTCATCGAGAATCATCGCTAGCCACCTTTCTTCCTCGTGGCTGGCAACCTCACCGCCACAAGCGCATCTCCGTGGCTAGCGCTCTCTGTCGCCTGAGCGCCACCGTCGTCGTCGCTTGCTCTACTATGGCCGCTATCAACGTCGACCCGCGTCACCGTTGCTTCTGCGGTCTCGCTCTTTGCTCCGACGTGTTCGTGTGAACAAAGGTGAACACGTGCTAGTTAATCAAGTTGCGGAGGAGGTTAATCCGTCTGTTGAGGTCGGATCGAATAATTGTGGAACATCGCAGGAACCTAACTTTTCTGTCAACGAAGGCAAGCCCCGGATGCATTTAACCCTACCTTATGTTTTACAAATTTTATCGCTTTTGGTTTTCTTTACTGCATTAAGTGATTAGGAGTCAAGTGGAAACCTAATTGGTGCATTACCAACCTTGTTTTTCCATATCTACCTTGATTACCTGTTTTATTCGTAAATGTCTAGATATGCTTACTCATGCTTAGTCGGGTGATTACCTGTCACCTAAGAATTTTAAATGGATCTTTGGTTACTTATGTTATCATGAGATATGAGCATGGAAGTAATAAATCTAGACTGAGCGAACTCGGTGTGTGAGAGCCACAAGACATGGAGGTCTTATGAGTGGCTTCTTTCCGCCTGTGTTCATTAAGGTCCATCCGTTGTTGAATTGCATGAGATGAGACTTTGTAGTACTAACCACATACTCCGGTAAGCCTTAACTCGGCTATTCTATTATGAGAATGGCTACTCACGCACTAGGAGTAGAGAGATGGTGGGAATAGCGTGTACCCATGTGGCAATGGGCCGGATTCTTGTGTGGCGTGGACCCGTTCTTGTTTTAGAAGATCCAAGGGTAGGTTGATATATGTAAGTCGAGGACCTGCATATGTCGTGTGGTCTGGAATCCCCAGCTAGGTTAATAATCGGTTCGAATCATCATTGCTCCTCGATTATGGAGACTCAACTCGCTGTTCATCATCGTAGTTAATAACTAAAACTTGAGCTAGATTTTAGAAAGGGTTTGATATGAAGTTCATGATTTCATTATGGATCATGGTAGGTTCATATATTGTTCTTATGAAGTTTAAATGTTGAATTACTAAAATTTTGTAAAGAGCTTTTACGCAAAAGAACTTTGAGTATTGCTAAAGCCATACCTTCAATCCCTGGGCCTACATTCCTGAGTCTTCTCGATTTTGATTTTGGTTAAGTCTTGTTGAGTACTTTTGTACTCAGGGTTCGTTGACCCTTGTTGCAGGTGAGCCTCATGAGCAAGTCTGTTTTGGAGCTTGCTGCATGACTGTTGTTCCTGTCGATGACGATAAGTGAATGTGTGATCCTTGGGCAGGATGCTTATTTTGTGTGTTATGTTTATGCTAATTATGCCACTCCATTACTACTATGGTTTGTAATAATCATTGAACTTAGTCTGTAAGGTTTGAAACAACTGGTTTGTAAATTAAGTTATTGTAAGACTTCCGCTATTTTACTCTGATGTATATATTTGAATAAATGTTGTAATACTGCAATGACTCTGTAATGTGATCCTACTCGGAAATTGTGGATGATTCAGGGTTCCCTGAGGACACCCGATAGACTTCTTAAGTTACCAGGAACATATGCATAGTTGTCAAAGGTCGTTGGACAGTGACAAGTGCATATGGGTCCTATAATTTAGGAGATTCTACCACAGAATGGTATCAGAGCGATCGTTACAAAGTCTTTGTTGTATTGTTTTACAAAAACTTTAAAATGATTTGGGACAAATAGATATAACTTGTTAATTTGGTCCAAATTGCTTCTGGCTTATCTTATTTCATTCTCACCATTCCTTAATTGATTAAAAAAGGGTTTGTGTGGTGGAGTAGTAATCTTATTATGCCCTATATAAAAATATATGTGGTTATGTACCTTATATGCTTTGATGTTTTTGTTCATAAGAATGATTCATGCATCATGATTAATTCACTTGTTACTTCCTTCACCCTGAGTCTAGGTTGGGTAGTGAGTTTGGGTTGAGTTATGTAATCCATCCTGGCTGCTCTTTAGATTTTGATCTGATGGTCTTAATTAGATTAATCTTGCTTCCTATAGTATGGACTTTATTGTTGGTCTACCTAAGACATCAAAAGGTTTTGATTCAATATGGGTCATTGTAGATCGACTAACTAAGTTAGCACATTTTCTTCCAGTCAAGAGTATATATGCTACTATCCAATATGCCAAGATGTATCTAGCAAGAATCATGAGTCTACATGGAGTACCAAGGACCATAGTGTCAGATCAGGGTACACAGTTTGTCTCCAGCTTTTGGAAACACTTACATACTTCGTTAGGTACCAAACTACTGTATAGTATAGCTTATCATCCACAAACCAATGGTCAGACTAAAAGGGTCAATCAAGTACTTGAAGATATCTTAAGGTGTTATGTTCTTAACTATTCCAAGAGTGTGACGAATGTCTGCCTTTGGCTGAGTTCTCATACAATAATAGTTATCAAGAGAGCATTAGAATGGCTCCATTTGAAGCACTCTATGGTTGTAGATGCAGAACATCACTGACTTGGTCTGAGCCCAGAGAGAGAAGATTCTTTGGAGTTGACCTTGTGAAAGAAACAGAAGACAAGGTTAAGCAAATACAAAGTAATTGGAAGATAGCTCAGTCCCGACAAAAGAGTTATGCAGATAAACGACGTAGACCATTGGTGTTTAACAAGGGAGATTTTGTATATCTGAAGGTATCACCAATGAAGGGAGTTACCCGTTTTGGTGTAAAAGGCAAGTTGACACCTCGATCTATTGGGCCATTTCAAATTTTAGAGAGGTATGGAAAAGTGGCATATCACTTGAAACTACCAGAACATCTCTCAGCCGTGCATGATGTGTTCCATGTTTCTCAATTAAAGAAGTGTCTCCAAGTGCTTGAGCAGAATATTGAGGTTGAAGGAGTGGAACTTGAACCTGATTTGACCTATTCCGAATATCCTATCCGAGTTCTGGATCAGAAAGATCATGTCACACGAAGAAGGACAATCAAGTTTTACAAGATACAATGGAATCAACATTCCAAATAAGAAGCTACTTGGGAATCCGAAGATTACTTGCTAGAAAAATTTCTAGAGTTTCTTGCGTCAATATAGAGTAATGTTAGTTGAGCTCGGTTGTTATAAATTGTGTTTTGTAAAGGAACCTTAGCTGTTTTATGGACAAGTGTAGGATGTTTTTGGACTGACACGTTTCCTTTTCCATTACTTACCCAATGGCTTTGAATCTCGGGACGAGATTTCTTTTAGGGGGAAGGATTGTAACACCTCGGGTGTTTAAATACTAAAACTTGCCATGTCATCATATGCATTGCAAAGCATTTGGCATTTAGTGAAAATTTTGATATGCATACGCTAAAACAAGTTTATCTTTATGTGGTATGTGTTGAATTGTATTGTTTGAATCAAGTTCAAAATTTGGTTTGGATTTGAATTTTCAAGAAAACCCTGATTTTCAGCATTTAAATCCTACCCTGAAAACTCATTTCAAAATCTAAGCATATTTTGGGGTTGAGTCTTAAAGCAAAAGTGTAGAGCTTGGCAAGTTATACAAAGTTTGTTTTTGGAATTTTCAAAGTTGTTATGAAAAATTTGAAGTAATTTGAAAAGGCGTAATTCGTTAAATGTCCCCTATTTGAATTTAAAAGTTCATTTCAAAATGTAGACCAAATTAGGGGATGGTTATAAAAGCAAAGTTGTAGAACTTTGAATTTTGAGCAACTTTTATTTTTGGAGATTTTTGAGTTGTTATACAAATTTGGGAGTAATTTGGATTTTAAAATGGAAGGCAATTATGTAATTATACTAAACAGTGTCACGACCACCGCCCCACCGCCGGCGACCTTCTGCTTGGTTCCAGACACGCCTGTGGCCGCTCTTGGCTTTGCGCTAGCACGGACAAGGCCACTGCGTGTCGTCTCCTTGCGCTCTTGGCCGCTCTATAAAGCTCAGACGATGTCACCGTTCTTCATTTCGTTGCTTTGTTTTTCCTGTCGCCCTTGCTCATCTCTGGTGAGCTTGCGCCATCGCTGTAGTGCCTTCGCCGTCATAGCAAAGCGCTCAATAGCTTCGCCTACTCCTTGCGCGCCTAGCCATCCAACTGTGGTCACTTGATTTCGCCGGGAATCATTGCTAGCCACCTTTCTTCCTCGCGGCCGGCAACCTCACCGCCGCAAGCGCATCTCCGTGGCCAGCGCTCTCCATCACCTAAGCGCCACCTTCATCGTCGCTTGCTCCGCTGTGGCCGCTGTCAATGTCGACCCGTGTCACTGTTGCTTCTCTGGTCTCGCTCTTTGCTCCGACATGTTCGTGTGAACGAAGGTGAACACGTGGTAGTTAATCAAGTTGAGGAGGAGGTTAATCCGTCTATTGAGGTTGGATCAAATAATTATGGAACATCGCAGGAACGTAACTTTTCCATCAACGAAGGCAAGCCCCAGATGCATTTAACCCTACCTTATATTTTACAAATTTTATCGCTTTTGCTTTTCTTTACTGCATTAAGTGATTAGGAGTCAAGTGGAAACCTAATTCGTGCATTACCAACCTTGTTTTTCTATATCTACCTTGATTACCTGTTTTATTCGTAAATGTCTAGATATGCTTAGTCATGCTTAGTCGGGTGATTACCTGTCACCTGAGAATTTTAAATGGATCTTTGGTTACTTATGTTATCATGAGATATGAGCATGGAAGTAATAAATCTAGACCGGGTGGACTCGGTGTGTGAGAGCCACAAGACATGGAGGTCTTGTGAGCGGCTTCTTTCCGCCTGTGTTGATTAAGGTCCGTCCGTTGTTGAATTACATGAGATGAGACTTTGTAGTACTAACCACATACTCCGGTAAACCTTAACTTGGCTATTCTATTACAAGAATGGCTACTCGCGCACTAGGAGTGGAGAGATGGCGGGAATAGCGTGTACCAACATGGCAATGGGCCAGATTGGTGGAGTACTGTATTCTCGGGTGGCGTGGACCCGTTCTTGTTTTAGAAGATCCGAGGGTAGGTTGATATATGTAAGTTAGGGACCTGCATATGTCGTGTGGTCTAGAATCCCCAGCTGGGTTAATAATTGGTTCAAATCGTCGTTGCTCCTTGGTTATGGAGACTCAACTCACTGTTCATCATCGTAGTTAATAACTAAAAATTGAGCTAGATTTGAGAAAGGGTTTGATATGAAGTTCATGATCTCATTACGGATCATGGTAGGTTCATATATTGTTCTTATGAAGTTTAAATGTTGAAATACTAAAATTTTGTAAAGAGCTTTTACGCAAAAGAACTTTGAGTATTGCTAAAGCCATACCTTGAATCCCTAAGCCAGCATTCCTGAGTCTTCTCAGTTTTGATTTCGGTTAAGTCTTGTTGAGTACTTTTGTACTCAGGGTTCGTTGACCCTTGTTGTAGGTGAGCCTCATGAGCAGGTCTGTTTTGGACCTTGATGCATGACTATTGTTCCTGTCGATGACGATAAGTGAATGTGTGATCCTTGGGCAGGTTGCTTATTTTGTGTGTTATGTTTATGTTAATTATGCCACTCCACTACTACTATGGTTTGTAATAATCATCGAACTTAGTCTGTAAGGTTTGAAACAACTGGTTTGTAAATTAAGTTATCGTAAGACCTCCGCTATTTTACTCTGATGTATATATTTGAATAAATGTTGTAATACTGCAATGACTCTGTAATGTGATCCTGCTCGGAAATCATGGATGATTCGGGGTTCCCCGAGGACACCCGACAGACTTCTTAAGTTACCAGGAACATATGCATAGTTGTCAAAGGTCATTGGATAGTGACAAGTGCATGTGGGTCCTATAATTTAGGAGATTCTACCACATGCGTATGTGCCCTGGATGTTTCCCATGTAGATCTCTTTTAGGTCTGTTCAACTTTTGATTCGGTTGGGCGGAAGGTGTTCCAACCACGTTCATGCCAAATTGGCTAGGAACAATGGAAGATTGCGGATATTGAAATTGTCAATATCCACTCCACTGGCTTGGTAAGCAGGCCAATCATCCTGGAGCCACAGTCCATTGTTTGTTTCCCTAGAGTATTTCATGATGTTGGTTGGCGATCGATACCGTGGTGGGAAGATGGCGTTGAGGATGTGTCGGCCAAAGGCCTGAGGTCCCGGCAAGTCGAGGCTCGGGCTTTGGTCCTTGCCACTATCATAGCGTCCGCCACGATGAGGGTGGTAGCCACAGCTAGCCTCCTCCCTCTCATCATTATGGCAATGCCTATGGGCATCTAGGGTGTTGCATGTGTCACAGTGGAGGCTTAGATGCTCATGCACTAGGGCCACGAAGCGTGGCCTATCGCCTCATTGTGCCTAGTGGAGTGACACGTCCCAGTCAGGTCGCTCTAAGGGCGCGCGCTGGCTAGCGTCGAGCTCGCGCCATTGGGACAGCGAGCTCTTGGCCTGCTATGCTGCCACACGCTCATGTAGCGTGCGAATCTCATGATGAGCCCGATGATCCTCAGGTGTCGTAGGCTTCGGAAGCCCCTAGAGCAAGGACGCCAGGCCAGCAATGTTCTAGCTTACCCGAGTGAAGTGTGAGAGGGCTTCATCGTCCTTGACGATCCTCTGGCTCACATTGTGGGCCACGGCGCACGCACACCCATCGTCTCCATGGCGCTCAATCTCTCACTTGAGCTCCATGCATTCTTTCTCAAGCTAGAGTCATGCTTCTTTGAGCTCTTGGTGCCACACCCTCAGCTGCTCCACCCACAGGTGAGCTAGGGCCCCTGCATCCCCCTCGACCTCATCATTGAGGTCGTCTATTGGGGTAGCCCTTCCCTCATGGATGCTTTCGATGTATCCCTCGGGGGTACCTACCATGAAACAATCTCACGAGGGGCGATGGCTCCCCATGCTGGAGTTAGAGTCAGAGGGCAACTCCGATTCTCTCGCGAGAAGGTCATGGAAAGATTTTGTGACATATTCGATCATCCCCATGAACTCATCATTCATAGGGGATGGGGGCGTGCACTATGCCACAAGGTGGGCAATGGTCTCTGCGGAGCTGCGTAGACCAAATAGGAGCGCTATTGGGGTGCTCCGGATGAGGTATTCCAGGGAGAGCTGCTCTCCTCCAACAAGTTGTGTCATGATGTTGGCGAACGAGAAGGTGAGGTGGCCCAGATCCTAACATGACGATTAGGGTCCTAGGAAGACGCCGAGCTGGACAACATCGAGAAGGAGGTGGCCCCTCTAGCATGGGACTTACCTACCGAGATAGAGGATAAGATCATCCCCTAAGAAATTAGTTAGGTAGATAAGCTAGCCAGCGAGCTTGTAATAAGCGGACAAGCTCTTAAATTTCATTATGGCCAAACAGATTTTTAGCTCTTGTCCCCTTTTTGTATAAAAAGGTTAATGCGTTCTGACCCTTTCTGTCATTAAGGCTGTAAAGCTTAGGGTGTGGGTGAAAAAACTCTAATCACACTGGTGAGCAATAACGCCGCTGGGGCATAAGTTTCTTATAGTCCGACCAGTTTTACTCAGCGTTCATTTCCACAAACCTTGCTTCTAGATCTTAATGTGAGAAAGGGTCAGGCATAGAGAATGTTTGCTAGGTAGATATACTCTTTAATGCATTCTGACTTTTTTCGTAGTTAAGGCTAAAAAGCTCGGGGTGTGGGCAAAAAACTCTGATCACGCTGGTGAGCAAAAACGTAGTAGCCGCTGGGACTACGTTTCTTGTGATCCGACCAGTTTTACTCAGCGTTTGTTTCCGCAACCCTTGCTTCTAGATCTTAATGTGAGAAAGGGTTAGGCATAGAGAATGTCTACTAGATAGATATGTTCTTATCAGCCCCCGAGTGAGGTCTGGCCCCTTGCCATTGTTGGGGTTGGGTGTCACTAAAGATCGAGGAGTCGATAGCGAAACCGATAAGAGAAAGCGTGCGTAGATTAAGGGTAAAAGCAACATAGCTATTCGATGTATGGTCCCTGGTCAGAGCACCTTCGTGACGATGTATGGTCCCTCCCACAGTGGAGAGAGCTTGTGGCAGTTCTTGTTGCTCTGGACAAGGTGGATCATATAAAAAGGTTAATGCATTCTGACTCTTTCCATCGTTAAGGCTGTAAAGCTTGGGGTGCAGGTGAAAAAACTTTGATCACACTTTTGAGCAAAAATGCCATAGCTGCTAGGGTGTAGGTTTCTTGCAGTCCGACTAGTTTTACTCAGCGTTTGTTTCCACAACCCTTGCTTCTAGATCTTAACGTGAGAAAGGGTCGGGCATAGAGAATGTCTACCGGATAGATATACTCTTTAATGCATTCTGACCCTTTCCATAGTTAAGGCTAAAAAGCTTGGGGTATGGGCAAAAAACTTTGATCACATGGGTGAGCAAAAACACCGTAGCCGCTAGGGCATAGGTTTCTTGTGGTCCGACTAGTTTTACTCAGCATTTGTTTCTGCAACCCTTGCTTCTAGATTTTAACGTGAGAAAGGTTCGGGCATAGAGAATGTCTACCAGATAGATATACTCTTTAATGTGCTCTGACTCTTTCTATAGTTAAGGCTAAAATGCTCGGGGTGTGGGCAAAAAACTCTGATCACACTGGTGAGCAAAAATGCCGAAGCCGCTGGGGCATATGTTTCTTACGGTCCGACTAGTTTTACTTAGCGTTTGTTTCGGCAACCCTTGCTTCTAGATCTTAACATGAGAAAGAGTCGAGCATAGAGAATGTCTACCGGATAGATATACTCTTTAATGCATTCCGACTCTTTCTATAGTTAAGGCTAAAAAGCTTAGGGTGCGGGCAAAAAACTCTGATCGCACTAGTGAGCAAAAATGCCATAGCCACTAGGGCATAGGTTTCTTACGGTCTGACTAGTTTTACTCAGCATTTGTTTCTGCAACCCTTGCTTCTAGATCTTAACATGAGAAAGGGTCAGACATAAAGAATGTCTACCGGATAGATATGCTCTTATCAGCCCTCGAGTGAGGCCCGATCCTGCACTCGACGGCTATGGTACCGACGCTACGCTTGCTGTTACTTGGCCGAGCGGAGGAGGGCAATGTCGCACGCTTCATCTAGCTGGTCCATGGGATCCTTGAGGGACACCTTGGCTCCCTGTTCATCGTACGCCCTGACCCTCAGCGCTCCATAATCGAGGTCGGTCGTTAGGATAGCCTCGAAACCATAGACCATGAAGAATGGTGTGTAGCTGGTGGCTCGGCTAGGGGTCATCCTCAAGCTCTAGAGCACCGCTGCATGTTCTTCTTCTTGTTAGGGCGGTTGGAGGTACCTTCGCCAGCATCCTTGTTTCGCTTTGCCTTGCCTTTGGGGTGGTCGACAATCGCCCCGACTGCCTCCTCGGCCGAGGTGTGCCTAGTCATGGTGTTGAGGAGCTCCTTGGTGGTTCATGGGCCCTTTCATCCAAGCTTGTGAACCAGGGACTCATAGGTGGACCTAGACAGGAAAGTTCCTATGATGTCGGTGTCGGCGACGTCAGCTAGCTCGTTGCACTGCCGGGAGAAGCGCCAGATGTACCCACAAAGAGTTTCCCTAGACTTCTATCGATAGTTTTTGAGATCCTATGGGTTTCTAGGATGCGCGTATGTGCCCTGGATGTTTCCCATGAAGATCTCTTTTAGGTCTACCCAACTTTGGATTCAGTTGGGCGGAAGGTGTTCCAACCACGTTCGTGGCGAATCGGCCAGGAACAATGGAAGGTTGCGGATAATAAAATTTTCACTATTCACTCCACTAGCTTGGCAAGCAAGCCAATCATGCTTGAGCCACAGTCCATTGTTTGTTTCCCTAGAGTATTTCATGATGTTGGTCGGCGGTCAGTACCGTGGTGGGAAGACGACGTTAAGGATGTGTTGGCCAAAGGCCTGAGGTCCCAGCAAGTCGAGGCTTAGGCTTCGGTCCTTGCCACTATCATAGCGTCCGCCACAATGAGGTTGGTAGCCGTGGCTAGCCTCCTCCCTCTCATCACCGTGGCCAAGCCTGTGGGCTTCTAGGGTGTTGCGCGCGTCACGGTGGAGACCGGGACGCTCATGTACCAGGGCCATGACGCGCCGCCTGTCCCCTCGCTGCGCCTGGTGGACTGACACATCCCTATCGGGTAGCTCTGAGGGCGTGAGCCGTCTAGCATCAAGCTCACATCATTGGGACAGTGAGCTCTTGGCCTACTATGCCACCACATGCTCATGTAGTGTGCGAATCTCACGATGGACCCGACGATCCTCAGGTGTCACGGGCTCTGAAAGCCCCTGGAGCAAGGCCACCACGCCAGCGATGTTCTGGCTTGCCCGAGAGAAGTGTGAGAGGGCTTGTCATCCTTGATGATCCTTTGGCTCATGTTGTGGGCCATGACGCACGCACGCCCACCGTCTCTGTGGTGCTCAATCTCTCGCTCGAGCTCCATGCATTCTTTCTCGAGCTAGAGTCGTGCTTCTTCGAGCTCTTGGTGCTGTGCCCTCAGCTTCTCTACCCATAGGCGAGGTGGGGCCCCTGCATCCCCCTCGACCTCATCCTTGAGGTCGTCTATTGGGGTAGCCCTTCTCTCGTGGATGCTTTCGATGTATCCCTCTGGGGTACCTGCCATGAAACATTCTCGCGAGGGGTGATGGCTCCCCCTACTAGAGTTAGAGTCAGAGGGCGACTCCGATTCTCCCGCGAGAAGGTCGTGGAAAGATTCTATGACGTATTCGGTCATCTCCATGAACTCATCATTCGTAGGGGATGGGGGCATGCGCTGTGCCACAAGGTGGCCAACAATCTCTGTGGAGCTGCGCAGACCGAACAGGAGCGCTGTCGGGGCACTCCGGATGAGGTATTCCGGGGAGAGCTGCTCTCCTCCGACAAGCTGCATCATGATATTGGCGAATGAGAAGGTGAGGTGGCGTAGGTCCTAACAGGACAATCAGGGTCCTAGGAAGACACCGAGCTAGTGCTCTAGCCTCCTGTAATTGAAGCCGAGGAGTTGGTCGCTCCTAGGGGCGTGGGGCTCCAGTGCATGCAACTATAGCTCCTCAAGCGCCTTGGTCATCACGTCGAGGCCAGCGGAGTGGAGAGGCTGGACGACGGTGGGAACCTGCGCCAACTCTCCCTCTATTGTAATGATGAAGTCTAGGTTCTCAAAGCGCACGTGCGCTCCTGAGACCCAGTTAACGCCGTGACTAGCCATCTGAGGCCTGATGTGGACGTCCCCTACATGGTGCACCAACTCTCGATATTTTCGGACCACCGATGAGTAAATTTGTATTTATGCGTCTGGCTCGGATGGTGTACTCGAAGGACACAAGGGTTTATACTAGTTCAGGCAGAAGGTCCCTACGTCTAGTTTGCTGCTACTCATGTTACCAGCACTTGGTTTGCAGTAGGGGTTACAAACAGGCGAGAGAGGAAGAGGATCCCAAGTCTCTGGTGGAAGGAGTGAACGGGTGTTGAGAGCTCGCTTGCCTCTCAGTCGTGTGCTCATTTCATGCTCTTGTGTCAAGATCTCCCCCGTGTCTAGCCCCCCTTTTCATGGGGCGCCCTGCTTCCCCTTTTATAGGCGAAGGGAAAGCGCGGGTTACAAAGGAAGAAAAGGAGAAGAACGAGAGAGAGAGAAGAAGGCTTCCAAGGTTGCTGGGTCCTTCTTCTCCTTCATGCAGGTCCCGCTAATCCTGTAGATGACAATAGGGACGGCTCCATGTCACCCTGTTCGTCACTAGTGCCATGCGCAGGCGTCACCTGCCGGTCATGGTGTTTCACTCCGTCCCGACGAACATCGTGGTGAACTGACATGCCTATCAGCGTCTGTACGAGGATTAGGTAGAACAGCACCGGCACGTTGTGGTGAACTGATGGAGCCTGCACCTAAGGGGTCGGGCGAGACGGAGCCAGCGTCTTTAGGGTTAGGCGAGACGGAGCCTGCACCCAAGGGGTCGGGCGAGACAGAGCCCGCGGCCTCGAAGTTGGACGAGACGGAGCCCACGACCTCAGATGAGATGGAAACTGGGTCCTTGGGGTCGGGCGAGACGGAGCCCTCGTCCTTGGGGTCGGGCGAGACGAAGCCTGCATCCAAGGGGCCAGGCGAGACGGAGCCCGCGTCCTTGGGGTCGGGTAAGACGGAGTCTGCACCCAAGGGATCGGGCGAGACGGAGCCCATGGCCTCGAAGTCGGGCAAGACGGAGCCCGCGACCTCGGGTTAGATGGAAACTACATCCTTGGGGTCGGGTGAGATGGAACCCGCGTCATTGGGGTCGGGCGAGACGGAGCCTGCACCCAAGGGGTCGGGTGAGACGGAGCCCGCGACCTTGGGGTCGGACGAGACTTTTTAATACGTCTTGAGCCATCCGGGGAAGTCAGCGTAGACGCTAACTTCCTTGCTTTGGATATCCCTAATATCGATACCTGACACTAGCTTATAGAATCTACCAAAGGATCCAAACGGCTCCAGCTTGTAAGCAGCTTATATAATCTACACACCTCCAGATTCTACAATCTAGCAAGCTGAGGACACACAGCTTCTATCAGCTTCTGGATTGAACTTGACAAATCTGCCCCTCACTTTTTGGCCCACTCATTGCAGCCAGCTTTTAGAAGTAAGGGCGTTTTGGTAAATTTACAGTGTGCAGTGCTATAAGCCAGCTTTTAGAAGTTATGAATCCAAATAACTTCTCATTTCAGATTTTATAATCTAGCTTATTGCAATCTGACTTTTAGAAGCTAACTTCTGCATATCCAAACGCAGCCCTACTCTGCTGTCCGCCCGAGAAATAACTGGCTGGGGCCACCATGTAGATGTCAAACGATTGTCCCTCATGGTTTCTCTGGATTGTTCGGGACGTTACTCTCCCTAATTTGGATTTAGGATATTTCCAGGTGAAAACTGCCAGCAACTTCAGTTCAAACAAATAGTATGCACACACTGTTTTTTTTATCAATATATATTATTATCATTTAGCCTTCTGCATCAACAACTATAATGTGCCCCGCTTTGATTATATCTACAAATATATGTAATAAGGAGATTTGAAAATCATCACATCATTCACTAACATGTATTATGCTATTTATTCGTTCATATAAAAAAATATAATTTTATTTGTGATTCTCGCAGCAACGCACAGGGTATTTTTCTAGTTGATATTATTTTGACCACCAATTCATGTCCTAAACTGTCTGAAAAATTATTACCACTAATGGTTTTTATATATCAAACCGTTGGTGAAAATGATGTTGCAAAAATGTATTTTATAGTAATGTCCTTGAGGGTTTGGCTCTTATCATGCAATGATCTCGTGAAATACGGAGGTGGACAGTATTGTAAATTTTTTTCACCAATGGTTTGTAATATGAACACTACTGGAAACTATGAGTTTCTCTACAGTTTTTGTTGTCCCTACGATTTTTTATCAGTCCTAGGAAATTATCTGTCTCCCTAGGAGTCCTTTTCAAAACCATAGGGAATCTTGTATTTTCCTAGGAACTACGTGAGCAGGAAGAGCAGTGGTCCTTCAGCAAGCCATGTCATCGCCAATGTGGAACCTTTTCCTAGCAGGTGGATAGAAAATCCTAGGGAATCAAATTAGAACCCTAATAATGTCCAGGGCGCCACTTTCTCCCGTCGTCGCCCAATGTTCAGGGCACCATTTCTCCCACGTCAATTTCTCCCTGCCTCCATCTACTCGCCTGAAGCCACCACAAGTCCACAACCAAAAAAATGAAAAAGAAAAAAAGAAAGAACGCTCGTCTTCTCTTCTCCCGTCGAAGCACCAAAGCAGGCCGCCCGCCCCAGCACCCTACCGTCTACTCGCCCAGCGCCCGGCTGCCCCCAGCGGCCACACAGAAGCCGCCGCCCTTCCTTCCCCAAGCCGCCGCCCTTCCTCCCCAAGCCACCGCCCTTCCTGCCCAACCTCGCCCCCTACTCAGCACGCAAGCCACCTCCTCACATCTCCACCTTAGGCCCTCCCCATCCCAAGCCTGCACTCTAATCACCCATTCTTGATCTGTTGCCTCCCATTCCCTCCCTCCATGTCCTGTTCTTTAGATCTGGGGAAGCAAAGGATGGATTGACAGAGGAGGTAAGCTATGTTCTTGGGATTCCTAGTACATTCTTGTGTGGACAGCAGTAAGAAGATTGACAAACAATTGATAGGGATGTATTATTTTCAGGTCCTCCCATTCCATGGTCGAGGCACCCTTCTACTGCTTGGTCGCCTGTAGCCAAGGAGGAGGGACGGCGTTGCGTGGAGCTCTACTGTGAAGAAGGAAGGCACCACATGTTCCATCTGCATAGGAGGGCAAGGGAGCCTGACTTTCAGTTGTGCACAAAAAGAGGGCAAGGGAGCACCACAACTGTAGAAAGAAGGCTTCACGGTCTACTTGTCACTCCTGAACAAAGGATCTCAGGTGAGAAGGAAATTTCCCTTTTCTTGGTCCTTTTTGCATTGTTAATTAAGTCAAAATAGAATTGGCATGCCTAAATTAATTTATACGCTCTGTTCATTTCTGAAAATTAGAAATTAAGAAGCTTAGCACTATGATAATTTTGGTGTTGCAACCTATTATCGCACCCAATTTTGCATAACAAAACCAAGTGCTCAAATATGTGCGCCCAGGATGTCCAAACACACATATAATCTCAAATTGCAATAATATCAAAGTAAAATACTTTATTACATCGCATATTTCATCACATAGTTATCACAAGTCTTGCTCATCGGCAACATTATTACATAGAGTAGAAGACTAAGCCCAAAACGCCACAGGGACTCCAACTGGGGGACATCACCCTAGTAATCCTGGACATCCTCTGAAAAATCTTCATTTGCATTGTCTATTACCCATCTAGGATTTTCATTGAATGTAAAACAAGTGTAAGCGCACCATGCTTAGCAAGTATATCAAAGGGATCTATGAGGCTCAAAGGCTAGACACGGTTTGACTACAGTTAGCAATTTTAGATGGTCAAGTTTTAGCATCCTGAATCACTACTTTAGTGAGTAAACCCAACCCAAGTGGTAATAATGAATAATCAAGATTATGTGAATTCCCAACCATCCATAGTAATCACTAATCATGAAGGATCCAGACCGCTTGTATCCGTGAGCACGGCTGTTATAACAGGTTAAATATTTCTATAGAAATTGTACTACTTTACCCACCGAGCCGTGATTCCCAATGCCGGGGTTTGCAAAGCCCACATCATCTCTACCTAGGAAGTGTGGTAGGGTTTCACTACGTAACCCTTCGCTAGTCGCACTAACAGGTCGTAGCTGCTAAGGTTTCAGCCGTCTAGCCATATGTGACCCTCCTCTAGGAGTGGCACTCATGGTCGTGGCATGGTACACACCCTAGTAGGAAAAGAAATATACCAACTAGTGCCCCCCCTCTTGCCCTTACGAAAAGCTACAGGCAAGCTAGTACAATCTAGTTAATAGGTTAAAATCAGAGCCATTTGACACTCAGGGTTGTACAAAACCTTCTGGGTGGCCGCTTCAGGATTAAGTCCTTATGGAGAGGCACTAGAGCACTCAACCCAATACTCTAGCCCCCTAATTGTTACTAAAAAGCTCTATTTTAACATATTGCATAATACCTTTAGTCATGTTTAACAATTATTTTATATTGAGCGCTGCAGCATCTATCCAAAATGCATCCCAAACCATAAGTATCAAGGATATGTGGTACAAATAGTAATCTACATAAAGTCCTTAAAGGTAAATCAAATTTAAACACATGCATGTAAATGAATTGTAGAGTTCATAGGTAGAAGGGGCCTTGGCTACACTTGCCTTCCTCAAAGTCTCCTTCCTGATACTGCTGGTCACCCGACTGATCCTTAGCAACCTCGAACGGATCACCCTCTAAACGTGTTACAATTCACCAATCAAGCATCAATTCCAATCATCACATGCATACAAAGATACTTCAATTAGAACAGTACACCAAATAGTAGAAACATAGACTGAAAAACTTATAAAACTAATCTACGTACTGCTACAAACACATGAGCGAAAGAATCACTCTAATCGGACTTAAAATGCAAAAGTTATACATAAAATAAGGTTTTAGTGGCATTTTTGTAAATAAAACAAATTGGATTTGAGTTAAAACTAAACTGTAATGTGTTCTGGATGGCGCGCACCACTATCCAAAAGTACAGGGGCTAAAACAGAAGAAAACAGGACTGGAAAGAAATGATTTTGAACTAAGGTTGGACTGCGGCATAAACGAAGGGTGGGGAAACACGTCGGGACGACGGCCCCGCAGCGGTGCCATGGACGGCGTGATCTGGAGCTCACCGATAGGTGCTCCAAAGCAACATTCACAGAAAGGAGGGTACGGGGAGGTCGAGTGGCTCATCACGAGTCCGATGGAGAGGTTGCCGGCGTCTGGGTTGGCTCCAAGAAGACCGGCGACGCATGGTGGCGGACTATGAAGAGGAAAGCCACCGGTGAGTGTGAACCTGTGAAATTGGTGACCAAATCAAGGAAAAGAAAGTGCCTACAGATGCGGCGAGGCATGACAGAGCTCCTGGGTGAGACGTCGATGGCGATTGAGCATCGGCGCGGGTGGATTTCAGTGGCAAGCGCGAGCTCGACTATGAACAGAGAAAAGAGGAGGGGAAAGGGCTCGGTGGCAGGGTTTTATAGGCAAGCGAGGCACGGCGGAGCTACGGAATCAATGAATTTCAAATGCCTTTCTTGGCTAGCTCGGGGCCGTGGCGGGCGAGCTACCGTGGATGGCAAGAGCCATCACTGGAAACGATGAAGAAGGATGGAGAAGAGAGCGACTAACGTGCGGGTCCCATGATGCTGAGAGATGATAGGGGAATACAGCGGTGCACGGGTGTGGGCGTGGAGCAGGCCTTCGCCTAGGCCAACAATGCGCCAAGCTGGGCCATGGTGCGCGCACGTGTGCGGTGAAGAGACGGGGCTGGAGTGGGCCATCGAGCAGGCCGCGCTGCCGGGCCGCGTGCGCGAATCAGGAGGAGGAAAAGGGAGGCACGGGGCTGGGCCGCCCATGGCCTAAGGCCAATCCAGACGTGGAAAAAAAAGAAAAGAAGGTGGGCAGGCTTTGCTATTGGGCTAGAAAGAGAGAGTGGGAGAAAAGGAAAAGAAAAACCTTTTTTATTTTCTGGTTTTTGCAGACTTGCTCCAAATTCAAACTATATTTGAATTCAAAGCCACTCAACTCTAACCCTACACTTAGACAAAAACCAAAATGCCTCGGCATGAATGCAGCAATCATGTTACTAAATCTTAGAGTAATTTTTAATTAGCCAAAAAATTATTATTTAACCTAGTTTAAAATGCATTAAAATTAATTAAATGCTCAAATTTAATTACTAAATTATAATAAAATTTTAGGGTGTTACACCTATTAGGTGAATATTCTTTTTTAAGTGACTTGGCTATTGGGTTTAGAGAATAGTGTAACTCATCTAATGCAGTCTAGAAATTTACTGAGTGTTTCCTGCAGTTTGGCATCTCCCTAATTTTGTTACTAGTAATCAGTATATGTTCTATATAAACTTGTTTGCCTATTAGTCTTAGAAGACATGCACTAAATCATGTGAACAATTACTTGCAAATTTTCTGTTTTGGTTCATTGTCACAACAATAGCCATGTCGATAGAAGACTATAGTTGGATGTATGAAGGCTGGAATGACAATGGTTGTCATTCGCTGGATTGGGTGCGAAATACAAATGCTTTCCTAGACCAGGCTTTCAATTGTGTTTCTAATTCTGAAAAACTTGGAGTAGTTTATCCGTGTTCAGATTGTCTCAATAGAGTTAGACAGAGAAGAGCCGTCATGAGCATGCATTTGTGTAAAAGAGGATTTATGCCTGGCTATACTATATAGACTAAACATGGTCAGCAACCTATTAGTCAGCCTATAATGGAGTATGCGTACAATACTGCCAATGGTTTAGATAAAATGTTAGCTGATTTGGGTGATGCAATGCATACAGACAGTGTAGAAGATGAATCAACAATAGATGCTAAGGTATTATATGCTTTGTTAGTAGCTTCAAAAGAGCCACTCCATATCTACACTAGTGTTGCATAGCTAACTGTTGTAGCACGCTTGATGGCAATTAAGTCACAACACAATCTCCCCATAGAATGCATTAATAAATTATTGGATTTGTTTGGTGATGTACTGCCTAAGAACCATAAGTTGCCCAAAATTTTGTACGAGTGCCAGTGTCTTCGTTGTCTAAAATGCCTTACATCAAGATAGATGCTTGTACAAACAATTGCATTATATACTACAAACAAGATGAGAACAAGGATAAGTGTGATTTTTGTGGGGAAAGTAGATATGTAGTTACTGAACCAGCACACCAAGGGTACAAACGAAAACCAATACCACGTAAGGTTCTATGCTATCTCCCACTCATACCAAGGTTGCAATGGTTATTCATGGAGCCAAACACTACAAAGCACATGCGGTGGCACAAAGAGGGTAGACGTGCCAACCCAAATGTTATGGTGCATCCTTCTGATGCTGAAGCATGGACACATTTCAATACGTCTTGCCCAGATTTTGCAATGGACCCGAGGAATGTTCGGATTGCTATGGCTATAGATGGCTTCAACCCATTTGGCCATGGAAAAGCTCAATATTCTTGCTGGCCAGTTTTTTCAATTCCTCTTAACTTACCTCCAGCTCTTTGTATGAAGGAGGAGAATATATTTCTTAGTTTAGTGATTCCTGGACCGGAGCATCCTGGCAAGAATATGAATGTCTTTATGCGGCCACTTGTCGATGAGATCAAGGAAGCTTGGGCAGGAGTTCTCACCTATGATAGCTTCTTAAAGCAAAATTTTACATTGAGGGTTGCATATCATACTTCCATCCATGACTATCCTGGATTGGGTATGTTCTCTGGATGGTCAACACACGGTGGCTTGGTCTATTTTGATTGTATGGCAGATGTGGATAGCACTTGGCTACCAAACGGGCACAAGTATAGTTGGTTTGATTGCCATAGAAGGTTCCTGCCAGCTGACCATAGTTTCATGGACCAAAAGAATGCATTTAGGAAGGGCGTAGTAGTGTATGACACACCTCCACATCGGTTAACAGGGGCAGAGGTGCTAGCATACATGAATGAAGTCAAAGAGAGATCTTTTGAAGGTTATGGTACTACCCACAATTGGATTCACATCCCATTTCTGTGGGAATTGCCATATTTCCCTCTACTTATGCGTCCGCATCACATTGATGCTATGCATACTGAAAAAATGTAGCAGAAGCTATTTTCGCGACATGTCTTGACATTGCTGACAAGACCAAGGATAATAACAATGCTAGACTTGACCAAGCCATGATGTGCAATATTAGACATCTGAACCTTGTTGAGAAGCCAAATGGCCTGTGGGATAGGCCTAGAGCACCCTTTTCCCTAAAAAGAACCCAGAAGAAGGATGTTATGCAATGGTTTAAACAATTTTAGCTGGATTTTAACAGTATGTTTTTAGTACATATGAATTGCTGGCTGAATGTTGTAAATTGTAAACTTCTTATATGCTTTGAAGAAAAATAGGATTATCTTTGTTAGAAAAAAGTCAAAGAATTCAACACTTTTGCTGATCTCTCTTTCTCTATCAAATTCACACATTATTTTATTTATATGGTAGGAGAAATACAAAGCTAAGGCCCTTGAACTAAATGGACCAGATTTTGATTGGTTGCACTCTCTTGTTGATGCTAGAGCTCTTTATGAATGCTCTTGTGGCCGCCCACATGGAAAAATGGGCTACATTTAATGTGATGGTCAATGACAAAGAAGTCCTCCCGGACTTAAGGAGAAGCCATGAATCTGCAATGGCTGCTAGACATCAACGCCAAGAGAAAGATGAGTGATTAAGGAGGGAAGCTCATGATTGTCGTTTGGCCAAAGAATATGCCCATAATATGACAGTGGAGTAGAATGGTGCATGCTTACACTGAGAACATGCAAAAGTTTATGGAGGTGATGTAACACCTCTGGTGTTACGAGCTTGTTTAGCACCGCGATTTAGGCCTAAGAAAAATTACCGAACCGATTTTCTCGGATTTTAAATTTAAAAACTAGTTTTTCGCATCAACGGTAAAAATCAGAAATTATATTTTAAATCGCTAATTGTGGTGAATTGTTTTGCATAAAATAATTTCATAACACCTAATATTTTGTTCTATGGCTAGGTATGGAGTAGGAACTGTAACGTGAAATGTTTAGGGATGGTGGTCGATAGGATTTAAATCTTTTGGAGTGCCGACGACGTATCGCTGATCACATTTGAGTCTCACTGCATCGTCGAGTCCCGTCGTCGTGCCGCTTCTCCCTCTCCCTCGCTTGCGTCGCGTCCGATATTTTTATCTAAGCGCTACCGTTCGATTGCCTGTTTCATCGCGTCGTCTCTGCTGCAATGAAGTCCATGGTCTTGTCTATGCCAACCAGCACGCCCTGTCGGCCACGTTGGGCCAGGCTGTCCTGTCGTCGTGTTTAAGAAGTAACCGAGCCCGCACGTGTCTCCTTGCTTGTCCGTCTTGAGCTAGTCTGTCTCTGCTCGTCCTTGCCTTGCCTCTCTCTGCTGTCTGTCAGTGCCTATGTTGTGCGGTCTTTTTCGCAATCATGTCGCACCTGTGATGAGGCCAAGCCGTGCCAGACCTGTCCCTCTCTCCCTTCTTTTTCTCCTGCCTTTCGTCCACCGTCGCCCAGCCACAGCGCGTGCGCACCAAGCTCTACTGCTAGCACACATCCGCCATGGTCAAGCCCAGGGCTGAGCTCAAGCGCTGCCTCCTCCTCCCTTTCTTCTCTGCTACTCATCGGTGTTCCAACTCTGGCTTGGCGTCCTTGCTCTCTCGCTTGGCTCCCTCCTCTGCTTACCCCGAGCAGCGCCACCTCTCCTTTCTCCTCTCAGTTGCTTGCCTCGCATCGACGTCACCGTGCCTTGCCAACCACTTGATGCATCAGGCCCACTGCTCCACGGCGTGGCCCTCCTAGGCACCTCCTCCGCTGTCCACATGCCTTGTACGTGTTGGCATGTCACTGCGTCGCGTGTCCCATCTGGTCGTGTCCACAGTCGCTACTCCGGGCGGCCTCCTATGGCACCTGCGGCTGCTTCCATCGCCACATCATCGAGCCCTAGGAGCGCCATCGCCTTGGCCTCCTCCTCGGCCACCGCCACATCTGCCCGCCTCCACGACCTGCCCCGGCTAGACGCCGCCAGTGACAATTCCCCTGCGATTCCTCCCATGCCGCAGCAACCACAACTCCCGCGCCTCCATTCCCCAGCCTCGCCTTCCTCGCAACGCACTTGGGATGCCACAGCTCCTTTCGTCTCCCCGTGCGCTGGTGCCCCCTCCTCTTCCTCCCCGCGTTGTCCCACACCGCATCCCTATCGTGACATGCCACCACGCGCACCTTCCCAGCTCTTGGCCCTCCCATGCGTCGGGTCCCACGCTGCATCCCTACGCTGCACGGCGGTCCTGTAATGGCCCCGCCGTCGTCCGCTTCAGCCGCCGCGTGCGCAAGCATGCTATGCCGCCGGTGCTGTGGAGCTTGCTACGCCATGGCCGCCACCGCTTGTCGCACACTCCTTCCCCGCGCACACGCGCCACCGTTGCATAGCCACACACCTGGATGCATCATTCCCGCCGCCGGCCGGTGTTTTCCCCGTCCGTGCTCTGCTTTGTGGATGACGAGAAGGGTAAGAGTCCAAGTAAATTTTTGTACGGGTTCTCAGTGCGAAATACGTGACTCGAATGAATAGTGCTTGTGGATCTCGGTTCGAATAGAGAAAAGCGTGAGGTTCTTTCTACAAAATGTGCATCACGCGTGGGCCATTGGCTGTCCTAGTTAGGCCGCTCACGCCAACCCCACGTTGGGCACTTGGTCTGCATGACGACTGGGCCACCATTTGCGCTCGCTCGTTGGGCCGGTTGGTGCTGCCCCGCCTGTGCCACCGCGCGTCTCACTTGGGTCGGCCTCGTGTTGCCTATGCTGGGTCGCGCGCGCCTGCGGGCTAGGTCGACTCACGGGCCGCTGGGCCCATTGATGGCCGCTGGCCTTTAGCTTTCTAAAACATTTAGCTAATTTAGTTTGGGAAGCAAACTTGTAAAATCAATATAAATTTGTGTAGTTGTTCAAAAATGGTTAAACTAATTTTGTTAGTCTCCTAAAATCATGACCTACCTATTAGTATATTTTATTCACATAGTTTGATAATATTTTTGAAAGCTATATAATTAATTTAAGGTACTTAATATTGTAAAAAGATAACTTGTAGGAATTGTTAGGATAAATTGGTAATAGCGTTGGATCTGAAATTTCTACAGTAGGCTCCTAGCAATATTAGGTACTCACTGTAATTTTTGTAGTTCCAGAATAATTGGTTTGCTAGATAGATAATGATGCCCTATTTCGAATAATGAATAAATCGATAGAATGAAATAAAGAAATAACTTGGGTTCATATAACTAAAATAATTGTTGGGAAGTAACGCCTGATTCGATAATATGGATACGTAGACTAGCACGTTAGAACTATCTCGTTAGCTTATGAGACGTAATCGGATTTCTAAGCATTTCGGCTGTCGTCGATTATTTACATCTATGCACAGGTGCTTACATAGAATGATTAGTTAATGAACCAATGCAGTTATTAATAAAAATCGAATATAAGGACGCACGCTTAGTAATGCTTCCTGCAAATGCAATAAACCCATAAGCCAGATAGCCTTACATATCCTTGGAATATTTTTTTTCTCCTGTCGGTTAAGTCTTGCTGAGTACAAATGAGTACTTAGGATTTTATTCCCCCTGTTGCAGGTGACAGGTGGATGCTAGAGCTGACCCTTGTGTGTGGATTCCTCCTGGTGGGCTCAGAGAGGATTTCCTTTACGCTGCGATCATAGATTTTATTTATAACTCTCACCAGATGTTTTTTTAAATGAAAGCTTATAATTTGTTGTCATTGTTTATATATATTAATGCTTCATTATGTCATGAATAGATATTTATTTCCGTTGTAAATCTGATAACATGTTTATATTCTGCTGTACTTGAATTGTTCATAACTCTGATAACATGATTACATTCCGCTATTATAATAATAAATATTATACTCTGATGTTGTATTAAAAGTGATGTAAGAAATGGTTAAGAATGATGTAAGCTTTATTCTCTCATTTGTGATCCTGATGTAAAAATGTGGTTTTTCGGATTCTCCTCTGGGTGTGCCCGACGGAACCGAGTAATTTAGTGTTCTCCTTTGGTGCTTGTGTCTAATGGAAGACGAGCACTTCTAGGAGGTATTAGATTAGGCGGTTCTGCCATAGGTAATGTCTCACATGCATCCTCCTCTATTCATCTTATTGCCACTTGCGTTCCTTTTTAATCAATATTATACATTTGATTATTGAAATGTAGAGAGTTGCTGAGATAAATGGTATGCCTGCCATATCTGTTCCCGCTCCCATGCCTCCACCACCTGTGCCTCCTGTGTACGTAGATGTACCTTCTTTAAATCCATCTCCTGATAATGTAAGTTTAATTATTACTATTTTCTTTTTGTTGTCTTTGTATTATTGTTGTTCATACCATGTTGACAAATAGATATTGCTCTACATCTTCCTCTGCCATAGCATCTATATCTCCTGGACACATGAATGCATCCTGATTTTCATTTCCATTACATGGTCTGCTGTACACATCTCAGCTAGTACACATCATAGTGTTGTCTCTTGTTAATGTTAATTGCTGTACACATCTCAGCTAGTGTAGTGAAACCTATTTTCAAATGCTATGTCCATGAACCTATTTTTTGGCATAGCATTTCCTGTGAAATTTCCACTTATTTAATTGAAATTCCATTTGTTCAATTTAATAGGCTTGTACTGGTGGCTCTTTTGTTGGAATGGAAACTCCTAATGAAACACTGGGTAGGATTGCTCATGGAAGATTCCGTGGCCACGAAAATGCAGCAACTACAAGTGGTAGTGGCAACTACTCTCCTCCGATGGACGACTTTCCATTTTTCTAACATGTTCTGTTGCCAAAACATGGCATTTATATTCTGTTGCCAAAACAAACATGGATTGGACAACTCCTTTTGAGTTAGTGTTTAAGTTAGCTGGACTTCGCAGCTATTATTAGTGAACACCCTAATTGTAATGTGATAATGCACTCTATGAGTTTGAATGCACTAAATTATTGCTGGTGTCAACATGTTTGGATTTGAAATTTGTATTTAAATTCATTTACAATTATTTGACGTCAAATCTGATGTAATGCCAAAAATATTTCCCCAGAGATCAATTTCCTAGGAAATGGAACTTTCCATGTAGGATTAGTTCCCTAGGAATCCCAAAGTCATAGGGAAAATAACTTTACACGCTGGATTGGCTGCAGCATGGTCAGCAGATTCCCTAGGGAAATTAGAATCTCTTACGGTTTCTAAGGAAAACCGTAGGGCACTCTTCTATTTCCCGTCGAACTGTCCCCTAGGAACTGTTCCCTACGAAATACCCTAGGGGCTCAGGTTCCCTACGGTTTTGAGACTTTTCCCTAGGAATTCCAACTCTAGGGTGGAAGAGCATGTTGACAGCTGGTTTAGGACATGAACCGAGTTCCAAACCAACGGTGAAATTTATCACACACTGTTTTTTCAAACCATTGATGCAAAGGTGAAGTAAAAATGTATTATAGTAATGTCCCTAAGGGTTCGGCTCTTATTCTGTGGGTTCCCTCATGAGATACGTGAACGTATCAGCAGTCTAGACAGTGTGAATTGGACGAGGAGATAAGTGATTTCTGCATTGTGCATTGTAGTTTCTATATGAAGTTTCTTGGTTGCATCCGAACTATGGAAACTAGCAACTGGCTTTCGTGCTACGACTGGCTTTACCCAAGCGATAATGGCACGGGGATCATACGGCATTGCGATTGCGTATGTATAAGATTCAAGAAGCAGCAGAGGTCTGTTTATAGATTGATGTCACTATGATCCTGCGCCATAAACAGGCCACGCCTTTGTAGTTTATTTATTCAGTATGTTTTGCATCAGAAACAGATGTATGCATTACACAGTGCCTATTCTAGGCAGCAACACACAAACGGAAGGTAGGCTGTCTCGCAGTAGGAACCTAAGCCATAATGATGGTGTCTGCAATAAATCTCGCACTGCACGTTAAAGAGAACGTTTGTCCGTGTGGCACTGCGGCAACGGCCTCTTCAGCGGTGATATGTCTGGTATCGGTGATGATACTATCCAAGAACGGCTCGCACCTACACATGCCAACGCCATATATGACAATACACAAATGAAACAAGTTTAGCTAGTTCCATAAGTAATTTACATGTAGTATTAAAGCAACATACAGCAGGTATGTAATTACATATCTCACCTTGGCAGGGCGTGATGGTTGAAGACATGGTAGCAAGAACTAAGAACAAAGCAGCTGTCAAGGACACCATCCTCCATGCTTACCCTTGACAGCTGACATGATGAGGAAAAGGGTGTATATACTACAACCCTTTTCTTTTCTGTGAAGAGGGGAGAGAGAGAGAGAAATACTGATATATGTATTGCACTTGCCGTTGCGAATGTACGAACAATTTATAGAACCAGAACGACCTTCGATCAACGCATAATTTATGGCATGATCAATATTTGCCAAACAAACCACAAGTCGAAAGTATAGGGTAAGAAAGAATTTATTAATTTCTTCTGTTGCAACAATGATCAACCTTAATTAGTTTCTCTTCTCTTTAATTATTTCTTCTTTTGTAAAACTTTAGTCTCGGTCCCAAGATATTTTAGTAAGATAAAAATGTTTAGACTATTATTGATGGTTATAAGTGCAAATATAATATTAAGGATTCTGCAAGCACATAGGTCATCATTGTAGCATTTCACCGGAAGTATTCTAGGTATCGTTATTTATATTTTTACCACAGGGAGGAATGATGGCAAAGGAAAGATTGACAATATATATACTCATGATGTAATAACTAACTATCACTTACTCTAAACATGGGTAAGCCAAAAGATATATAAATGATAATAATGTGATAATTTAGAGATAAAGATAGATGCTCATAAATGTAATATAGCTAGTCAAAGTATCAATTAAGAGAGTAAGATTCCTAAGTTATTTCTACTTCACACATCATGCTTTACAATGTATATACTCTTTATAATTATAACTATCTATCTACGCAAAAGGGACATCTCTAAGGAGTAGCATAGCTAAATATACTATCTCCCTCGTGATTGAGTCCTACTAGTCCTACATACGAGAGGTGGATTACAGAGAACCTCGTAGCTATCACTCTACTTGGTCTACCACACGTTCCGGCATATAGGGTGCATGCATAGGCAAAACAATGTATAAGCACCACACTTACACACTATTTGGCTACCTAACTCACTCAAGTACTGAGTCAAGCGCTCTATAATCCTATGCATAAACTTCAAGCCAATCATAACTATATCAAACACATACTTAGAGTAAACTAATAACATGATCACTAGAAACATAATATATAATAAGATCAAAGTCATGATAGGTATGAAATATAAAGAGTACAATGGCTATACCAATTCTCCAGAGACAGTTCCGGAATCTTGAGTAGTACTCTACTTGAATCTCACTTTAACTAACTAAACTTTAGTATCTAAATCCTAAAGCTTCTTCTCTTCTCTTGATAGATCAATTCCTCTCTTGGATAGAATGGAACGATGCCTCTCTGGAGAGGGTCAGGGGTCCTTTTATAGGAGAGATGGAGTAGGGGGCAAGTCATTGCCACGTCATCGATCCGTGTCACGACCTCATCTCGTCCCTTGATTCGAACCGACATGAAAGAATGGTGGAGATTGATCCTCATAGGCGGGGGAGACTCCACGTCAAAGGGGAGCCTAACAACTGGGGCCCACAGGTGGCCCGGCCAAGGGGTGGGGTCGGCCGATTCCCCTGTCAGTGTCTCGCCCTAATGTTTGGCGGTAAGTCTTGGATAATTGTCTTGAAGCCCTTTTGGGTTGAGTCCGTCGTATATCATCAAAATTACTTCACGTATTATAGCCCATTTTGACCCGTAGAATGACTAAATTCACGTGCACATAAATATTAACAAAGACTTATGGAATTCGTAAGTTTAAAGCTTCTAAACCTATGGTGATGTTTGATTTTAAGGATTTGAGCAGGTAAAATTGACGGTTTACTTTGGCGGTAGAGACCGTCAACAAGAACCCCCAAGCTTACCCTTTTTCAGTCCCTGAGCAAAGTTAAACTTGAACAATGGATCGGGAGTTGCTACAATGCTTTCACTCCTCAAAAGTACATAGGCGATCAATAAAAAATTCTCCTCCGAATTAAAAATAAATTGATTTAACTTTTAAACTTACCCATATTACCTTCAACCATAGGGCTTGTTAGCCATCACTTAGGTCTTGAGTAGTTGAAAGACAGAACGATCAAGTCAAGCACTATGTCTCATGTTATTTTGCTTAACCTCGTTGCAGAGGTTTTACAAGTTTTCAAATAAAACTCAGAGATTCCTTTGTATGACACTACCAAGTCTCTACATCTGGGGTATTTTTGGATCCTCACTCTCTAGTCTCTCTCTCTATATGTGGTATTTTTGGATCCTCTCCAAGGCATATTTTGCTATTGCCTTTTCTTCCTAAAGCCTTTGTGAAGTTCATAGGTAGGAATAAAGCTAGAGAGCACACTTGCAATGCATATATTGTAAAGTCAAACAATAGATCCAAAGAGAAATATGTCATACAATCAAATCAAGATGTGCATGTGCGTGGAATTTTTAGTGGATATATATATGATGGCTAACCTAATTCTACTATACTCCTTCACACATATCTCTCTCTATATTGGGACTTGGAATATTTTTTATGAGATCATGGGCTATCTTTATTCTCATCTTTCTTCCTCGTCGTCTCTTTTTCTTTTTCTATCTTTCTTCCTTTTCCTTCTTTTCCTTTCTTTTTTAGATGATAGCCTCATGCTTCTTTTTGAAACAAAACTTTGGGAGAGATATCAACAAGAACTTGGAGTATTTATTTGAAAACCTATCAAATATATTTTTCTGTTCATTCTCAATGTAAGAATAGAAAATTTTTGGGTGGATCCTAAATGGAAGGCATGTTTTTGTGCCTACTCTTAGTGTAGGAGTAATGCATATTTGGGTGGCGTGTACGTGATCTTGATTTTAAAAGCACGATATGTTTCTCCTGAGGGTCAACAAAGCTTGACAAAACTCAACACATATACAAGCAATATAAAGTGTATGGTTTTCCTAATCTAAATATATATGGCATTGGAAAGAATTTTAGCTTTGTCATATAGGAACTCATCATGAATGATTTTTTATTTTTCAAAAGAAAATACTCTGAAACTTAGTTTCACTTTTGAATAGGATAAATAGCAGCTCAGACCATCTCATATCATATCCGTCAACCACATAGACTTAGATAAAGCATACGCTACCCACGAGTATTAAGTTCAACGTAAGTTCTTATATCAAATCAAGTCTATCCAATACTCCGGAGAATTTCGGACTGAAAACTAGGCACTTGAAAGGAATTACAATAGAGCAACTATTCATCATTTCCATCAAATGATAATGCAAGTCTTATGAGAAGCTCTTAGTTTATTTAAAGCAAATTTAAATATACACACCATTATATTTATATAAATATGCATTATTTTTATTTTTGTTTTTGTTTTTTAGTTAATAATTATAGTAGCACACGTAAAAATATACATAACTTGAAACAAAACAAAACAAAATACAATAAAATAAAGGTAGAAAGATACTTACCTGAATGGCGGGGGCTCCTCCCCAGGCTGGTTCTTGTCGTGTCTTCAATGTGGCTAGATGCCGAAGTGGCGGAACAGCGTGTCCATTTGTTGGAGTTGAAGGTTTTGTTGTTTCTGCACTTGAGCTACCTTATGTCCCATTGTCCCTTGCCATGTAGTGCGTTCATGCAAGGTCCCTTGTATTTCACTTGTTCTCTGTTCTAAGGTCTCGAGTCGGTTGTAGGCAGGCACGGAGCCAACGGTGGGGCTAGGGGGCACTAGTAGAGAACAGACCTTTGATCCTCGGCTAAAATGGGCTCTAGTCCCGGAATTTTTTGCCCCCGGGACTAGAAATACCTTTAGTCCCGGTTGGTGGCTCCAACCGGGACTAAAGGTCCCTGCCCAACGGCTACTGCGCCAGACAGAGGTGGCAGGGACCTTTAGTCCCGGTTGGAGCCACCAACCGGGACTAAAGGTATACTTTTACTCCCGGTTTGTGGCTCCAACCGGGAGTAAAGGTCTACTCCCGGGTCGTGGCTGCGCCCGGGGTTGGAAAGTTACCTTTAGTCCCGATTGGATCTATCAACCGGGACTAAATGTTCTCCCTTTATAAATCGGCCGTCTCCTCCTTCCTCCCCGAGCCCGAGCTCAGCACATTTTGAAGCTCACTGCAGTAGTGTTCTTGCTTCCTCCCTCCCTCCATTGTTCCTCCATCCATTCTTCGATTCCTCCGTCGATTCTTCAGTTGTAAAGGTTACCAATCTCATACTCTCATTTTTTACCATTTTCTTATGCCATTTTATTCACTATATATATTTATGGTTCTTTATTGTGGTTTTTTTTCATTTGTAAGCAATTTGAGCTCAAAATCACTTTAAGCTTGCATATTTACATGAAAGAAGGTTAAAGTATATATAAATATAAAGTTAGAAAATAGTTAGAAAATTATAGCAAATCCTTACTAGTTGAACTTGCGGACCGTGTTCAGGTCGGCGAGGATGTTCTCTGCCGAGCGGTAACGGACGTCAAGGAGGAGCTTTGATTCTACGAGGGAGAGCGATAACGGTCGTGGAAGACCGTGTTCCCTTCCTCGTAGAATCGGAGCTCTTCCTTGACCAAGTACGGTGCCGTCCGGTGGAGAAATCCTCGCCGAGCTGATCACGTAAGCAAGGTCAACTAGTACGGATGGTTATTTATTCACATGTCCCGATATCGTCGTAGTAGTCTGTCAATCACTGTACCTAAACGTAGTATATATAAATAAAAACTTAGAAAATAGTTAGAAAATTATAGAAAATCCGTACTAGTTGAACTTGCGGACCGTGTTCAGCTCGGCAAGCATGTTCTCTGTCGAGCGGTAACGGACATCAAGGAGGAGCTTTGATTCTACGAGGGAGAGCGACAACGGTCGTGGGAGACCGTGTTCCCTTCCTCATAGAATCGGAGCTCTTCCTTGACCAAGTACGGTGCTGTCCGGTGGAGAAATGCTCGCCGAGATGATCACGTAAGCAAGGTCAACTAGTACGGATGGTTATTTATTCACACGTCCCGATATCGTCGTAGTAGTCTGTTATGTGTGTACATTCCCATTCTTCTGTTAATTTGCGGAAATATCATATGAATTACTTACCTGCCGCAGTAAAAGACGAGAACACAATGACCATTAAAAATATCATTGTTTAGAGATCTAGATAATTTTATAGTTTGTTAATTTTATTTGTTTATAAAAGAAGAAATTTATAGTGTATTAAAAAATGAGTATAGAGAGTAGATGGCAACTGCTTCCGGGTCCTCGGCCTCTCATGGGTTTCCAAAGCGACTTAGGCCGGGCCTTCCTCTCATTCCATGCGGCAAGTGTCGTGATGAGATGAAGATTGTGATGGAGTACCGAGTGAAGAAGGAGGGTCCCAACAAGGATCGTATCTTCTACAAGTGTCCGGATCGCAATGTGAGTTATTTTATCGTATTTAATGATTATGGTTAGTTTATACCTATTTTCATGATGGTTGTGATTAAAGTTCTAGTTTTTTGTTTTAATTTCAGTGGGATGGCAGTGGACGATGTTCAGGCTTCTACTGGGAGGAAGAGTATGTTGAACTCGTGCAAAAATATCTTGCACAACAGGCAGATACGGCGGCTAATGAGGCAGTGATCCAGCCGAAGAAGCCCAAAGATGTTGCACAATCGGGGGATCTGTCTGTTTTAGTTGAGATTGGTCGCGAAATCCTTGTGCTCCTGAAATGTATTTTAGCTTTAGTTCTTTTAGTGGTAGTTGGGATTGTCTACATTGTAGCGATGCTTTCATAAATTTGTATCTTTTGTGGTGGCACGCATGTTGTATAAATAATTAATTATGATCTAGGTTTTAATATGATATTTATGTCATGTAATGCAGATGAGCCGTCATTGGATGTATAATGCTGATCGCCGCTCACAAGAGTTCATTGACGGCGTGCATTCTTTATTACGTGCGGCCGAGACAAACAAACGCAACGGTTTCATGTGCTGCCCATGTGCCATATGTAAGAATACGGTGGAATATCCTTGCTCAAGGACTCTTCATTCACACTTGTTCAAGTCGGGTTTCATGCCAAACTATATTTGTTGGACAAAGCACGGAGAAACCGGTGTTGTAATGGAAGAAGATGAAGAAGAACAATGGGACGACAATGATATTATTCCTGATGGTGCGTGCTTCAATGATACTGCAATGGGAGAAGCTGAAGAAGAGGTAGCCGCAGAAGATGAGCCGGCTGATGATCTTTGTCAGGTCATTCGTGATGCACAAAGAGAATGTGAAAGTGAAAAGGAGAAGATCAAGTTCGAGCGGATGCTAGAAGATCACAAGAAATTGTTGTACCCAACTTGTGATGCAGGGCAGAAAAAGTTGGGAACCACACTAGAATTGCTGCAATGGAAGGCAAAGAATGGTGTATCTGACAAGGGATTTGGAGAGTTACTAAAAATCCAAAAGAAGATGCTTCCGAAGTACAATGAATTGCCCGCCACTACCTACGAAGCAAAACAAGTTGTCTGTCCTATGGGGCTAGAAATAGAGAAGATACATGCATGTCCTAATGACTGCATCCTATACCGTGGCAAAGAGTACGAGAAATTGGATGCATGCCCGGTATGCCATGCGTCGCGGTATAAGATCAGGCGAGATGACCCTGGTGATGTTGAGGGCGAACGTCCACGTAAGAAAATCCCTGCCAAGGTTATGTGGTATGCTCCTATAATACCACGCTTGAAACGTCTGTTCAGAAACAAAGAACATGCAAAATTGTTACGATGGCACAAAGAAGACCGTAAGGTAGACAATATGTTGAGACACCCTGCTGATGGGTCCCAGTGGAGAGCAATCGATAGAGAATTCCCGGAGTTTGCAAATGACGCAAGAAACTTAAGGTTTGCTTTAAGTACAGATGGTATCAATCCTTTTGGAGAGCAGAATAGTAGTCATAGCACTTGGCCTGTTACTCTAAGTATCTACAACATTCCTCCTTGGTTATGCATGAAGCGGAAGTTCATTATGATGCCTGTGCTCATCCAAGGCCCGAAGCAACCTGGCAATGACATCGATGTGTACCTGAGACCACTTATTGATGAACTTCTCATTTTGTGGAATAAAGAAGGTGTACGTGTGTGGGATGAGTACAAACAGGAACACTTTGATCTGCGAGCATTGTTGTTCGTAACAATCAATGATTGGCCTGCTCTAAGTAATCTTTCAGGACAGTCAAACAAGGGATATAATGCATGCACACACTGCTTCGGTGATATTAGAGGTGTATTCTTGAAAAAATGTCGAAAGGTCGTGTACCTTGGTCATCGTCGATTTCTTCCTGCAAATCACCCCGTAAGAAAGAAAGGTAAGCATTTTAAAGGGAAAGCAGACCACCTGACCAAGCCTCGCAACCGAACCGGTGAGGATGTACTCGATATGGTCAATGATGTGAAAGTCGTCTTTGGAAAAGGACATGGAAGCCAACCTATTCCGAAAGACGCTAACGGTCACGCACCCATGTGGAAGAAAAAGTCCATATTTTGGGACCTACCCTATTGGCAAGTCCTGGAGGTCCGTAGCTCGATCGACGTGATGCACCTGACGAAGAATCTTTGTGTGAACCTGCTAGGCTTTATGGGTGTGTATGGAAAGCCTAAGGACACATTTGAAGCACGACAGGACCTGCGTTGTTTGAGAGAAAGAGACAACCTGCATCCAGAGAAGACAGATGATGGACGCCATTACTTACGTCCTGCTAGCTACACTCTAAGCAAAGAGGAGAAGGAAATCATGTTTGAATGCTTAAACAACATCAAGGTACCATCTGGATTCTCCTCGAATATAAAGGGTATTATAAATGTGACAGAGAAGAAATTCTGTAACTTAAAGTCCCATGACTGTCACGTTCTCATGACGCAATTACTTCCAGTTGCATTAAGAGGAATTCTACCTCCAAATGTACGTCTAGCCACCGTAAAGCTATGTGCATTCCTCAATGCAATTTCTCAGAAGGCAATTGATCCAACTGATCTAGCTAAACTACAGAATGATGTGGTTCAATGTCTCGTCAGCTTTGAGTTAGTGTTCCCTCCTTCCTTCTTTGATATTATGACACACCTCCTAGTTCACCTAGTCAAGGAGATTTTCACTCTCGGTCCTGTGTTCCTACACAACATGTTCCCCTTAGAGAGATTCATGGGAGTCCTAAAGAAATATGTTCACAACCGTGCTCGCCCAGAAGGAAGCATCGCCAAGGGCTATGGAACAGAAGAGGTCATTGAGTTCTGTGTTGACTTTATTCCCGACCTTGACTCGATTGGTGTTCCTGAATCGAGACATGAGGGGAGACTAAGCGGAAAGGGGACACTAGGGAGGAAAACATATATTGGTACGGATGATGATTATTTCAATAAAGCGCACTACACAGTTCTACAGAACTCCTCTTTGGTAGATCCGTATATTGAGACACACAAGGATCTCTTACGATCCGAGTTTCCAGGGAAGACTGAAGCTTGGATTACGCATAAGCACATGGAAACTTTCGGCGGTTGGTTGCGAAAAAAATGTCAAGGTGATGAGAGCATCCATGAGCAACTGTATTTATTGGCTATGCAACCATCATGGCATATCGTCACATACAAAGGGTACGAGATAAATGGGAACATATTCTACACAGTAGCCCAAGATAAAAGGAGTACCAACCAAAACAGTGCTGTCCGCATAGATGCCACAGACCCGAATGGGAATAAGCAGACATATTATGGACGCATAGATGAAATATGGGAACTAGAATATGCACCTACTTTAAAGATCCCATTGTTCAAGTGCCAATGGGTCAAGGTGACCGGAGGCGGAGTAACAGTAGACAACGAGTATGGAATGACAACAGTAGACCTTAGTAATATTGGGTACAAAGACGAACCATTCGTCCTTGCCAAGGATGTGAATCAGGTGTTCTATGTCAATGATATGTCTACCAAACCAAAAAGAGGGAAAAACGATAATGACTCAACCAAAGAGCCAAAGCGCCACATAGTTCTTTCAGGGAAAAGAGTCATCGTGGGAATTGAGGACAAGTCGGACATGTCAGAAGAATATGAAAAGGATGACCGAATTCCGCCCTTCAAAGTGAACAAAGACCCTAGCATCTTGGTAAATGATGAGGACACTCCATGGTTACGAAGCGATCATAACCAAGGGACATACGTAAAGAAGAAGTTCACTGCTGTGCCCACTTGATGATATAGTGATTTAATATAGTGTGTGTTTGAGATATTATGTAATAATTGTGAATTCAGATGTTTATTATGTCATATTTCAAATTAAATCAATGTTTGATTTGGTGGGATTTCTCTCTCAAAAAGGTAAATTAGGATACTGAGTGATGAAAAATTAAAATATTAACGTTAAAATGATGTGAAAACAAATTTCCTGTCCAAAACCAATAATTTTAATAATTTTAATTAAACACTACATTTTTGCATTAACGAAATAATAAATATTAGTTACATTATGTTTTATAATTCTAACAAAAAATAAAAAAAGTTAGGTTATCGATTTTTCCTATGTGCAATAAACAAAAATAAAATTCATATTTTTAACAAAATAATTTTATGCCTTTTATTTAATTTACTATGTATTTAATAAAAACTATTGCATTTCTATTGTATTTAACAAGACTATTGCTTAAAACAGGCGGGAAACGAAACTGCAGGCCACCTTTACTCCCGGGTGGGAAGCCCACCCGGGAGTAAAGGTGGGCTGCAGTTTCGTGGCCCGCCAAAAAAAAGCCTTTACTCCCGGTGCGTGTTACCAACCGGGAGTAAAGGTATACCTTTACTCCCGGTTGGTAACACGCACCGGGAGTAAAGGCACCTTTACTCCCGGTTGGTTATACGCACCGGGAGTAAAGGGTTTTTACTCCCGGTTGGTGGCTGGCACCGGGAGTAATTCTCCTCTGCTATATAACCTCCAGCGCCTGGCAGATCGATCTGCTCGTCTTCTTCCTCGTCGAACACCGCCGCCCTCTTCTTCGACCTCGCGCCGCGTCCGTTCGCCTTCCGTGACACCGGCGCCGCCGTCTTCTTCCTCGTGCGGCCTCCACCGCGCGCGCCCGTGCCCCTCCTCCGCGCTTGCCCGTGGCCCTCCACCGCGCCCTCCTCCGCGCCCGAGGCCCTCCACCGCGCGTTGCCCCACCGCGCCGGCCCGAGGCCCTCCAGTACGTACACTGCCGAGCTTCGAGGTGATATATTCGTCGATCTCTTTGTACATTCGTCCGAGCCCTCCACTGCCGAGTTATAGATCACGTCGAAAACTACAACTTTGGTGTAAGCCATGTGTCAACGGTCGAGGTCGATTGAAAATTCCAAATTTTGAATCACAAAATCTATAGAAACTAAAAATGAATATTTGGAACTCTAAATGATTTTAAATAAAAACATATCTTAAGGCAAGTTTTGAATATTTGGAACTCTAAATGACAAGTATAATTAAGGATCACCAATGAAATTACTTTAGAAATTAATTAGATCGATGTAAATCCATGGCTTGTATAATAAACACGCTATATATTATTTGGAAACAACGCTACGAACCATCCGCTAATGATCCAGCCCATCAACCGCCATATATTCATCACTATATGATATGCCATTATTTCAAGATGCAGTTTCAATAGAAGAATTTTTTCTATCTTCATAGATCAATGTTTGTTAACGAAATTTTATCCAAATATATTCATGTAGGGTCTTTTTTTTTTAAGGATTTGTTGTAGGATATATAATGGTCAAATAGGAACTCAATTTTGATACCCAGTTTATAAACTAAGCGTTTTTTAGTTTATCAAAAATATCACATGTTTCTTCATTTGTGAACTTTGAATATACAGATATAATATATTAATGTTGCTAAAGTAATATGAGCATTACATATTTTTTTCCGGGAAGACTATCTTCAAACTTTATATCATAGCATCAGAGATCGCCTGTAGAAGAAGAAAATAAATTCTTATCATTTCAGAAATAGTAATGGTTATATGAGCAATAAGACACATATACTTACATTTCATAATGGCTTATACTTATATTATTAACATAGAATTTTCTCATATGATGAATGACTACATGGTTGATCACATGGTACATAGGATCACAACATCACGCACCGACACCGCCCCGGCCCGCCTCACGTCGTCGTCGTCGTCAGCACGCCGGCCCGCCTCACGTCATCGTCGTCAGCACACCGGCCACCGCGCCGACACGTATATATACGTCATTTGTATTCATATGCATTTCGTCCATGCGTTTCTATGTATACGGCGGAGCACCACCGCCCTCGTTCACCCATGTGTACAGACATATATACGGCGGAGTGGAGCACCGCCACTCTTGTCACACCGCCCTTTCTCGTGCCCTAATTCGCCCTAGTACCGACGTAGTTCGTCCTAGTGTGGCGAATTGCGTCCGTGATCGAGGGGCAAGATTTAATAATGCATATTGTTTGTAGATTTTACGCATGTAATAAGCAAAGATTTGACGTACTATATATTGGTTTTGTTTTTTGAAGCTAGATGGCCGACCCGAGAAATATGGATGAGGAGGAGTTGATGATGAATTTGATCAACACTGGCACTCAAGTTGCCGGCGATGATGGTGCTAAAAATAACGTGCAAGAGGATGTAGATGACGGGAGTCAGTACTTAGCTCTTGAACAAAATGAGCAACAACATATTGGCCAAGTATATATTTTTTATTATTAGCTATATATATATATTATCATATGTCTTATGTGTGCTCATGACATTAAAAATAATGTTTATGTTTTGTAGCCCTCTGGATCGACATCAACAACTACAACGAAGAGTAAAAATGTTCGAGGTCCCAAAAAGCCATTGGAGGGTCGCTTCATCATCTCGGAGTTCAATGTGGATACAGGAGAACCAGGGGGGCCGAATAAAATGAAATTTGTGCACCACTGTGGTTACCTTGTACGGGACCGGCTCCCGATTAGTACCCGTGAATGGAAGAAGAAGACCAATGCTCCTCATATCAGTTTTGTCTCCGATCGTGACAAGGCGTTAATTTGGAATGATGTCTTGGTACATTTCACGCTCCAAACAGATGATTATGATGATATAATAGATGGTGATGAATTGAAGGAGCGAGTTAGGGATTGGGCAATGAAGAAGATGGCCACCCAGTTTCAGACTTGGAAGAAACACCTATACACGACGTATGTCAAGAAGAACATAGCACCAGATTTTACTGTCCCAGGCCCGATCTCAAAGCAGAGGCCCTATTGGGATGAGTTTGTACAGTACAAGACTTCAGAAGAGGGTGTGAGTCGGGTGATAAAGAACCAACGTAATGCCCAACAGAAGACATACCACCATACCTTGGGATCAGGTGGCTACCCGACTGCCATTAAGAAGTGGAACAAAATGGAAGCAGACCTTCTTGCCAAGGGTATCAGACCAGAATCACTCGAGTGGGGAGAACGTGCAAAGAATTGGTTTTTCGCTCATGGGGGAACACTAGACCAGGAGACAGGGAAGTGCGTTTATGGCGCAAGACTGCAAGAAGCAGCAGAAAGATTGTTTTATGCTCAGAGAGCTGCTGCTAGTGGTGCGTTCAGGCCCAACAGAGAGAAGGATGAGCTGACATACGCCATCGGGACTATTGAACATGGTGGCCGAACTAGAGGCAAAGGAAGTGTCTCGTGGGAGCATGGATTCCCTCAGGACAGACCTTCCTACAGAAGTCGCCAGAGAAAGAAGGAAGAAGAGGCACACCGGCTCCAGAGGTTGGAGGAAGCGGTGCGTGAAGCACAGGAGCGGGAAAAAAACCTTGAAGCGAGAATGCAGGAGGAAATCAAAAGGCAAGTGCAAATAGCAGTGAGTGCAAGCAAGCAGGCATCAGAGCCAGGAATCAACATTAGCCAATCTGTTCAGTTGAAAAGCAGCTGCGCTTCCACGGAGGTACCAAATCAAGGGGACACAGGACTGCGCTTCCCTGTGGATGACGTCACTGAACCTTGTACAACGTGTGAGCTACACATTCCGAAGGAGAATTCCACAATCAAGGTGGCTATCGGTCTTGTTAATCCTATCAACCGAACCAAGACACCAAGGATTCATGGGAATATAATCCAAGAAGGATATGCCACCATCTCGGTAGATAAAGCTGAAAAAGGTTTTAGTGATTTGCCTCTTGACATTCCTGGAGGTGATGGCGAGAAGACTCTAGGAGAAGCGGAGAAGACATTCATTCTATGGCGCAAGCGCTACATCATCATTCCAGGGATGTCGGCTCCACCTCCTTCTGAACTACCTCACCATAGGTACGTGCGGATGAAAACACTACATCATTAATTTGTATTGGCTTAAATAATTAACAATCTGCTCATAATAATATGTCATTCCTTTTTTTGTAGCAGATCCTCCCCCAACCTAAATCCAATTGTTCAATCGCCAGATCATCATAGTGCTCTGTACGATGACATTGTGTTGGAAGACGAGGCTGCATCCACACCCTCTCCAAGGAGGTCTCCAACGCCACAGCTGCCACCTCCAAGGAGGTCTCCAACGCCGCTGCCAACACCTCCAAGGAGGTCTCCAACGCCGCTGCCAACACCTCCAAGGAGGTCTCCAACGCCTCCCCCGCCTCCGCCTACCAAGAAGCCTAGCAAGAGGCCAGCCCCTCAAACGAAGAATCAGTCCCCGCCTGCAAAGAAAGCCACCGTGAAACCAAGGGCTATTCCCAAAATAATATCTGAAGAGAAGGAAGAAGGAACTGATGCATATAAAAAAGACATGTCTAGATTCTATGACAAACTTAAAATGAATCAAGAAGCAAGGAGAAACCCAGAGAAACCGTACTTCTTCGTAGCTCCAGATATTTTAAGAAAAAAGGTGACTTCTTACCAGCATCAACAGCGGGAATCTCGTAAGCCGTCCAAATCAACGTTATCAGACTATGACCGCACTCTCACCAAGTCAATTGAGGCGGCACAGAAAAAGAAGCGGGCAGGGAAAGGAGTTGCCCAACTCGGACAACAAGCGCACCAATCAATCCCCCCGCTAGTTGTTGGTAATGAATATGGTTCGAATTTAGGATTAATGCATCAGGCAAACATACCTCCGGATGTCGATTTGGATCACCTTGGTGAATTTCTTGATGAGACTGGTCTCGACCTTTACCAGATGTTTGGTGATGGAAACATTGAGAGTGCGGCGGAGGTTGATATTTGGAAGAAAAAATTTGTACTAGGCCAGAGTCTATACAACCCTCAAGCCTTATCTGATCTGGGGACGCAAATGTACCTGCTAAACAAGTGGTACATGCAGGCGTCTACCAGTGGAGACTTCTGCGTTGGTGTCAGAATTAGAGACGAACATTGGTTCTGTGGCGATGATGTTATGTATGTTGACTTTGCAGAATTTCATCAACTATGCCACCTTACCTCTCTGGACAAAGTTATCATTAGCTGCTATTGCCTGTAAGTAATAATTCTTTCGATCTATTATTAAACTCATCATATGTGTGTATATGCATATAAATTATCCTAACAAGTACTATATATATGCAGATTTACAATGACAGAGCTCAGAAAGGAAGGCTGCAATGAAATTGGTTTTGTTGATCCCCATATAGTATTCAAAGACCCAATTACTCCAATGACTAATTGGAAGTCTGAGTCAGAGAGTAACCTCATGAACTTCTTAGTGAACCAACGCCACAAGAAGGATATACTCTTTCCCTATAACTTCAAGTGAGTGTTAATCATGTCGATCATAGCCTTAATGGCTCATATGTTGATTCTAGTTAATTAATGAGTGTTATGCGTTATATCCTATAAACACATGCAGCAATCACTGGATATTGATGGACATCGATCTGGTGAAAAGTCACTTGATAATCTATGACTCGATGAGAAAACCACAACAAGACTACCAAGATATGATAGATATTATCCAGAGGTAATTTCGGGATCTCTAGCAACTATATATACACACAAACATGATGATTAACTATATCTGATGACGTGGCAAATTTTTTATTGGGCAGTGTTTGGAAAACCTTTATTGAGAAGCAACACATGGAAAAATGCAAAGCGCCACTGAATGTAATCCCATTGAAAGTAAGTCCCCTGAATCGCATCATCTTTATTAATTAAACATATAGCTTTCACCGGATCACCAGATTGGATGACAAATCTTTTTCTCGTAAAGTGGTGTCTGAGGCAGGAATAGGGGAACAACTACTGTGGTTACTATGTTTGCAAGTTTATCAAGGTGCTCTCCCAAAGAACTCCTACAGAGAGACTCAAAGTACGTTAAAAATACACTATATATTCATTTAATTATTATTATTGATTGTGTTACTATGTCTTTATATATATATATGTACATATATTAATTTATTTTCCTTTAATTCAAACCTGTAGACTCGATGGTTGGAGGAAAAGGTCATACGGCAAGACCAAATCAAAGCAATTCAAGAGTCTATAGCCGGATTTTTTAATGAGCAGGTCATCGATTCCAAGGGCGAGTTCTACTTCGACCCAACACTGCCATTGAAGCCAAGCTAGAGGATGAGAAGAAACTTGTTATGTCACAACAACTATAATGCAATCTTTTGTAATATATGCACATGAAATAATATAATGTAAAATACACATATGCATGCATGCATGTAAATATATATATGATGCATGCATATATATATATATATATATATATATATATATATATATATATATATATATATATATATATATATATATATATATATATTTCTATGCTTGAATTGTGTGATTTAATACGTTCATTGTGCTTGAACCGAAACATACTATATGCGCATATAAATGTATAATTAGCAGCGTACAATACGACTTCGAAAACCTATTTTGAAAAGAAAACAAAAAAATGAAAAGAAAAGAAAAAAGAAAAAAACCTTTAGTCCCGGTTCGTATTACCAACCGGGACTAAAGGTGCCGGCCATCGTGGCATGTCAGGAGGCACCTTTAGTCCCGGTTGGTGTTACCCACCGGGACTAAAGGTCCTCCTTTAGTTCCGGTTCCTGACCCGGGACTAAAGGACCCCCCCTTTAGTCCCGGATGCTTGCTCCCGGGTGGGGAACCGGGACTAGAGGGGGTTCCCCACCGGGAGTAAAGCTCGGTTCTCTACCAGTGGGGGCTCCAGCCCCCCTACCGCTCGCGAGCAAGCGAAGCCCCGTAGAGCCGTCGTCTGAAATTTCAGTTATAGATGTACAGATAGGAGGGGCTGAGATTTGCTGAACCTCTTTTCTTGTTAATCGTCGTTGTTTAGCCCATCTTAAATTTTTTCCTAGCTTCGTCCCTGGTTGTAGGTCTGCTGCATGTCATGATAGCCACGTCCAGAGAACGTCCTCCCTAGGATGAATGGTGTCCATAAGAATTTACCTCTTGTTCTGGCCAGCTATACTGTCCAGTGCTAGGATGATATAGTGAGGGTGTGCTGCTTGCCATTGACCACTTGAGGCCTCCAGCCATCCACCTTCTGATCGTTCAGGAGTTTGTTGGCTCCAGGCGGAATGTTGACCTGCTCCAGGGTGAAACCTTCGGGAAGTTTCCCATTGTTCCCAATCGGCATAGCTCGTGTATGCTGCTTCTTCTGGTGCTGGATCCATGTTGGCATGTAGATGTGGCTGATACGCTCCACGTGTCATTCGAGCAGAGGCACTTCTGCGAGGTGCTGCGTCATTTCTTTCTAAGGGCAGGGTTAGTGAATACACAGAATACAAACCGAAATTCCAGCTAAGTAACGGAATCTTGTTCGTATACCCGCGATAAATCATAGTATATGTATCATTTGCACCTGCCTTCAACATGTTTGCCTGGCGAAAGTATTCAAAATCTATATACGTGCGCTGATCAGGAAGATAGAGAACTGAAGCGTTGGCTAGCAAGCCCAAATTATTAGCAATACAAGTGACTAAGGAAGTGCACTCAACGTCACCTGTCTGAGTGAAAATTTCTAACCATTAGGTCATCATGCATTTTACGGGTAAACCTTTTTATGCTTGACCATAGCATATAGCAATTTTAATTCATCAATTCTGACGGTACGAGTATCCATGCTAGGTGTCGAATATCGATATTAGGGATATTCAAAGTAAGGAAGTTAGCGTCCACGTTGACTTCCCCGGATGGCTAGAGACGTATTAAAAGGTCCCGTCCGACCCCAAGGCCGCGGGCTCCATCTCGCCCGCCCTCGAAGCCGCGGGCTCCATCTCGCCCGACCCCAAGGACACGGGTTCCAACTCGCCCAAAGCTGCGGTCTCCGTCTCGCCCAAACCCGAGGCCGCGGGCTCCGTCTTGCCCGACCTCGAGGCCGCGGGCTCTGTCTCGCACCGACCCCTTGGGTGCGGACTCCGTCTCGCTCGACCCTAAGGACACGGTTTCTGTCTCGCACGACCTCAAAGACGTGGGTTCTGTCTCTTCCGATGAGGACCCATACCGCGGCCAACCACTCCAGGTCCAAGCGTATGGGCCTAGGTCCAAACTCTAACACCAGGGAAGAGGCTAGCACGCCTTAGGTAACCCGTGGCCATGACGGGCCATACCTGGGAATTCACATCAAGAACACTGTCGGACATGCAGGTGTTGTTCTGCCTAACTCTCGTACAGACGCTGACAGGCGCGTCAGTTCACCACGATGTCCGCCGGGATGGAGTGGAACACCATGACCGGCAGATGACGCCTGCGCATGGCGCCAGTGACAAATAGGACCGCAACGTAGAGCCATCCCTATTGACATCTACAGGATCGGTGGGATCCGCATGAAGGAGAAGAAGGATCCGGCAACCTTGGAAGCCTTCTTCTCTCTCTCATTCTTCTTCTTTTCCTCCTCTGTAACCCACGCTTTCCCTTCGCCTATAAAAGGGGAAGCAGGGCACCCCATGAAAAGGGGGGCTAGACACAGGGGAGATCTTGACACAAGAGCATGACACGAACACACGGCTGAGCGGCAAGCGAGCTCTCAGCACCCGTTCACTCCTTCCACCAGAGACTTGAGATCATCTTCCTCTCTCACATGTTTGTAACCCCTACTTCAAACCAAGTATCGGTAACACAAGCAGTAGTGAACTCGACGTAGGGATGTTTTGCCCGAACCAGTATAAACTCTTGTGTCCTCTGAGCACACCATCCGAGCGAGACGCGTAAATCCAAATTTACTCATCGGTGGTCCGAAAACACCGACAGTTGGCACGCCGAGTAGGGCTTTTTGCGCGTCTCGACGTCCACATCAGGCCTCGAATGGCTAGTCATGGCATTAGCTAGGTCCCGGGCATGCACGTGTGCTTCGGGAACCTGAACTTCATCATTACGACAGAGAGAGAGTTGACGTAGGTTCCCACCGCCGTCCAACCTCTCCACTCCGCCAGCCTCAACGCGATCGCCGAGGCGCTTGAGGAGCTGTAGTTGCACGCATCGGAGGCTCGCACCCCTAGGAGCGACCAACTCCTCAGCTTCGATTACGGAGGGCTAGAGTGACAGCTCAGCGCCTTCCTAGGACCCCGAGCATTCCAGGAGGACCAACGCCGCCTCATCTTCTTGTTCGTCAATGTCATGACACAACTTGCCACAGGAGAGCCGCTCTCCCCGAAATACCTCATCCAGAGCGCCCTGATAGCGCTCCTGTTCGGTCTGCACAACGCCGCAGAGACCGTAAGCCACCTTGTGGCATAGCGCATGCCCCCATCCCCTATGAACGATGAGTTCTTGGGGATGACCGAATACATCACAGAATCTTTCCACGACCTTCTCGCGGGAGAATCAGAGTCACCCTCTGACTCTGACTCCAGCAGGGGGAAACATCATCCCTCGTGAGAATGTTTCATGGCAGGTACCCTCCACCGTGATGCACGCAACACCCTAGATGTCCACGGGCATGCCCACGGTGATGAGAGGGAGGAGGCTAGCTGCGGCTACCACCCTTGTCGTGGCGGACGCTATGATAGCGGCAAGGACCGAAGCCCGAGCCCCGACTTGCTAGGACCTCAGGCCTTTGGTCGACACATCCTCAGCGCCATCTCCCCACCGCGGTACCGACCGCCAACCAACATCTCGAAATACTCCGGGGAGACAAACCTCGGACTGTGGCTCGAGGATTATCGGCTTGCTTGCCAAGCCGGTGGAGCGGATAGTAACAATTTCATTATTCGCAACCTTCCATTGTTCCTGGCCGATTCAGCGGGAACGTAGTTGGAACACCTTCCGTCCAACTGAATCCAAAGTTGAGCAGACCTAAAAGAGATCTTCGTAGGAAACTTCCAGGGCACATACGCACGTCCTAGGAACCCATGGGATCTCAAAAACTACTAATAGAAGTCAGGGGAAACTCTTCATGGGTACATTCGGCGCTTGTCCCGGCAGTGCAACGAGCTGCCCAACGTCGCCGACGTCGACGTCATAAGAGCTTTCCTGTCTGGGACCACCTGCAAGTCCCTAGTTCACAAGCTGGGATGTAAGGGCCCGTGAACCACCAAGGAGCTCCTCGACATCACCACAAGCCATGCCTCAGGTGAGGAGGCGGTCGGGGCAATTTTCGACCGCCCCAAGGGCAAGGAAAAGTGCGATGAGGATGCCGGCGAAGGCGCCTCCCACCGCCCCAACAAGAAGAACAACAAGTAGTGGTGCGAGGGCTCACTCATGGCCACTACCAACCGTAAGGGGGGTTAGAAGCCCGCCGAGGGTACCCCGGACCACTTCGAGAAGCTGCTCGAAGGGCCATGCCTAAACCATGCTTTCCCCGTCAAGCACATATACAAGGATTGCGTCCTCATGAAGCGGTTCTTGTCTGGAGGCTCCAACAAGGGAGAGCATGGGAAGGAGCCCAAGCCTACCATAAACAACGCCGAGGGGGAGGACGGCGGATTTCTAATGCTGGATGGCTGCCTCATGATCTTCGGAGGGTCTGTGGCCTACGACTCCAAGCGCTGCCAGAAGCTTGCATGCCGCGAGGTCTATATGGCCGAGCTAGTCGTGCCTTCCTTCCTCCGATGGTTGGAGTCTGCCATAACCTTTAATCAGACTGACCACTCGGAAAAGTGTCCCGCAGCCGGGAAGATACCCGCTCGTGGTTGACCCGATCATCGGCACAAAGTGGCTCACTAAGGTACTGATGGATGGAGGAAGCGGCCTCAACATTATGTACGCTAAAATGCTCGATGCCATGGGCATCGATCGATTGTGCATCCGGCCGACTAGGGTGCCTTTCCATGGCATCGTGCCAAGAAAGCAGGTCGTGCCACTTGGGTAGATCAATCTGCCTGTCACCTTTGGTAATTCGACCAATTATAGGATGGAGACCCTTACCTTCGAGGTGGTCGGGTTCCACGGGACCTACCACGCCATCCTGGGATGTCCATGCTACGCGAAGTTCATGGTCGTCCCCAACTACACCTATCTTAAGTTGAAGATGCTAGGTCCATGCAGGTCATCACCATCGGCACCTCCTTCTAGCACGCCTACGAGTGCGAGGTTGAGTGTTGCGAACACGCCGCGGCAATTGTTGCCTCCAAAGAGCTTATGGCCATTAGGGAGGAGGTCATCGAGGAAGCACCCGACCCCTCTATCAGCTTCTAAAGAAGGCCGACCGCTTCGAATGGACGTCCGAGGCCTAGGAGGCACTTGACAAAGTCAAGTAGCTCCTGACAAAGGCCCCAATCCTGGTCCCCCCAACCAATGGGGAACCGCTTCTGCTCTATATTGCAGCCTCCATATAAGTGGTCAGTGCCGCCCTAGTGGTAGAGCGAGAAGAAGAGGGACATGCCCTCAAAGTGCAGCGTCCCTGGTGGTAGAGCAACATAGTTGTTCGATGAAAAGGGCGTATGACAAACAGGGAGCTGAGGCATCCCTCAAGGATGCCATGGACCAGCTAGATGAAGCATGCGACGTTGCCCTCCTCTGCTCGGCCAAGTACCAGCAAGTGTTGCGCCGGTACCACAACCATCGAGTGCGGGGTCGGGCCTTCAACGTCGAGGGCCTAGTGCTCCGCCTCATCCAGAGCAACAAGAACTGCCACAAGTTCTCTCCACCATGGGAAGGACCGTACGTCATCATGGAGGTACTCCGACCAGGCACCTATAGGCTCAAGACCATCGACGGTGAAGTCTTCGTCAACGCCTAGAACATCAAACAACTACGTCGCTTTTACCCTTAATCTACGTACGCTTTCTCTTATCAGTTTCGCTATCGACTCCTCGAACTTTATGACACCCGACCCCAGCAACAGCAAGGGGTCGGGCCTCACTCAGGGGGCGATAAGAGCATATCTATTTGGTATACATTCTCTATGCTCGATCCTTTCTCACGATAAGATCTAGAAGCAAGGTTTGCAGAAACAAACACTGAGTAAAACTGGTCGGACCGCAAGAAACCTATACCCCAGCGGCTATGGCGTTTTTGCTCACCAACATGATCAAAGTTTTTTGCCCGCACCCCAAGCTTTTTAGCGAACACATTAAAGAGTATATCTATCTGGTAGGCATTCTCTATGCCCAACCCTTTCTCACGTTAAGATCTAGAAGCAAGGGTTGCGAAAACAAACGCTGAGTAAAACTGGTCGGACTGTAAGAAACCTACGCCCCAATGGCTACGACGTTTTTGCTCACTAGCATGATCAGAGTTTTTTCACCCACACCCCAAGCTTTACAACCTTAACAACAAAAAGGGTCAGAGTGCATTAACCTTTTTATATGCTTTGCCTCGTTCAGAGCAACAAGAACTGCCACAAGCTCTCTCTCCGCTATGGGAAGGACCGTACGTCGTCACGGAGGTGCTCCGACTAGGCACCTATAATCTCAAGACCATTGACGGCGAAGTCTTCATCAACGCTTGGAACATCAAATAGCTATGTCGTTTTTACCCTTAATCTATGCACGCTTTCTCTTATCGATTTCGTTGTCGACTCCTCGATCTTTAGTGACACCCAACCCTAGCAACGGCAAGGGGTCGGGCCTCACTCGGGGGCTGATAAGAGTATATCTATCTAGTAGACATTCTCTATGCCTGACCCTTTCTCATGTTAAGATCTAGAAGCAAGGGTTACGGAAACAAACACTAAGTAAAACTGGTCAGACCACAAGAAACCTACACCCCAGCGACTATGGCATTTTTGCTCACCATTGTGATCAGAGTTTTTTGCCTGCTCCCTGAGCTTTTTAGCCTTAACTATGGAAAGAGTCAGAATGCATTAAAGAGTATATCTATCCGGTAGACATTCTCTATGCCTGACCCTTTCTCACGTTAAGATCTAGAAGCAAGGGTTGCGGAAACAAATGCCAAGTAAAACTAGTTAGACTATAAGAAACCGACGCCCCAGCGGCTACGATGTTTTTGCTCACCAGCGTGATCTGAGTTTTTTCACCCACACCCGAGCTTTACAGCCTTAATGATGGAAAGGGTCAGAACACACTAACCTTTTTATATAAAAAGAGGAGAAGAGCTAAAAATTTGTTTGGCCATAACAAAATTTAAGAGCTTGTACACTTATTACGAGTTCGCCACCTGGCTTATCTACCAAACTAATTTCTTGGGGGATGATCTCATCCTCTATCTCGGTAGGTAAGTCTTGTGCTAGAGGGCCACCTCCTTCTCGATGTCGTCCAGCTCAGTGTTGGGGTAGACAGGCATGAGAACCATCACAGGTAAGGTGGGATACGGAGCCAAAAATGCTTCTACGGCCCATTCAGGCCTAGGAGTTCGAAGGCTGGCCCTCCGATGGGTTCACAGCCGCTCCAGGGCACCCATAGAGTGAGGGGTGGAAAGGGATAGGACCACTAGCGGCCAGTACCCAGGTGCATGAGCGCCGCGAGCATCCCGGCCCATGTTCGAGTCTTGGTCGGTTCCTAGTCCATGGTTTCCCTCGAAGAAAGGCAATGGGCCTTTGGGACCGGTTGAATAGACCTGAGAACTATATGGATTGGCCACTGAGAATCTAGAGTCGGTCACCAGCTGACCCATGCTGAACCCCCGTGAATGAGAAGTCGAGGCCCCACTCGGACTAGCCCATTAATAGCTCATCCAGCACCATTTTTTGTCCATCGAGGGAAAACATGGCACGGCTCAGTTTCTCCATTTTATCAAAAAAACGCTTGAGGAATGACGATCACAAAGATGAGCTGACCCCTCGATCGGACCCCTGTAATGCATGGGGGGTCGAGGGAAGTTGGACTCATAAGGAGACCAAATGTGCAGTCGTAGGACGATGGCTCGAAACCTAGGGAGGGGTACGTACAAAAACTAAGAATAACATTTCTAAAATAAAAAATGCTTTCTCTTACTAGTTTCGCAATCGTCTCCTCGATCTTTAGTGAAACCTGACCCCAGCAATGGCAAGGGGTCAGTCCTCATTTGGGGGCTGATAAGGGTATATGTATCCATTCTGAAATAGTCATCATGCCCGACCCTTTCTCACATTAAAAACCTAGAGGCAAGGTTTGCGGAAAACAAACACTGAGTAAAACTGGTCAGACTGCAAGGAACCTACACCCCAGCAGCAACGGCACTCTTGCTTACCAGCGTGATCAGAGTTTTTTGCCCACACCTTAAGCTCTATAGTCTTAACAATAGGAAGGGTCGAAACACATTAACCCTTTTTACACATAAAAAGGGAGAAAGAATGAATTTGTTCAACCGAAACAAAAGAACAAGCTTGTTTAAACGAAACAGAAGGGTTGGAACTTGTCCACTTATTACAAATGTGCCGCCCGACCTATCTAACTAAACTAACCCCTTGGGGCGATGATTTCATCTTCTATCTTGGCAAAAAGGTCAAGCCAGGGGGGCCACCTCCTTCTCAATGTCATTCAGCTCGACATCGGTATAGACAGGCACGAAGCCTTGGCTCATCGTCTCCAGATCGATGTTCTCGTAATGAGAACGGGCGATCATGAACGATCGGTGAATGCCAAAGCAAAGCGTGCCCCTTGCCATATCACGTGCTTGGTCCATGATCCGGGTGGCGTGAACCATGAGCGAGCTTATGTCCTGCTCTGGGGCTAGCTCGAGCTCATCGTAGACCAGCTAGACGGCGACGCACAGGTTGTCGTGTTTGTCGCTCTCCTTCTGGAGGGTGTCCTTCACCTCTCTGAGCTCCTTCTCTAGACCACGGCTCTTCACCACCTCCGCCCCAAACTTGTCGTCGAGACCTACCCAACTCACGTACCAACCATGTTAAAAGGCTTACCATGGATTTCAGGTAGAAAGACAACAAGGGAAACCAGAGACTTACCGTTCACGTCCGACCAAAGCCTGTGCACCTCATCGCGTTGATGGGTCACCTTAGCCTCTAGGCGCCAGACCTCTTCTTGGCACTGATTGACCTCCACGGTGAGCCCGATGGCCATGCCCTCAGCTGCAACCTTCAGGTCCCTCTCCCCCTGAAGCTCATCCTCATGGTGGTCGATCCACTGTTGAGCGTCGGCGCACTCCTGGTGAGCCAGGTCAATCCCCATGCGAAGCTCCTCTATAGCCCAGAGCAAATTGTCCCACTCCTTCTGTAGCCACTCGGCCTCCATAGCGTCCGTGCGCACCCTCTCCATTAGGGCTGCGAGCTTCTCCTTGGCCTCGCGGGCATCGTCGCGAGCATCCTTCTCCATGACTCAGAGGTCGGCCACCTCCTGGGTGGTAGGGACAAGCTCAGCCACCTTCTGACAGGCGATAGCGAGCTGTGCGGCCAGCCCCTTACTCTGCCGCGTCTCCTCGGCAAGGAACTAGGACTTCTCACAGTAGCAGGCCATAAGGATCTGTGAAGAAGACAAGACTTATATGTGTAGAAGGAGAACATGAGGGTCGAAAGTACGATCAAATCATACTTGGCTAACCAGGGTGACAATGTCGCGCATCAAACTCAGCATGGTGGTTAGGGTGCGAACCACGTCCCCAACCTCCATGTGGATGCTCCCCCATTCCCTCTCCTCTACTATGTCATCGACGGCAGCCACCCTGACCAGAGACTGGGATGTCCTCGTGCCGACCTCAAGTGGCGTCGACCTCTCTCGCGGTGGTAGCTCCTCTAGAGCAGCTCCTCTAGCAATAGAGGGGGCAGGTGATGTGGACATGGAGGCCTGCCCTATCACCACATCCACGAAGGATGCCTTGGGTGCACCCCCTTCCGTCCGCCCCACCACAGACATGACCACCTGCACGGATGACGGCTCTAGGGCACCCTTAGAGCGAGGGGTGGAAAGGGATGGGCCCACTAGCGGCCAGTACCCGGGCGCACAAGCGCCGCGGGCATCCTGGCCCACGTTCGAGTCTTGGTTAGTTCTCAGTCCATGATTTTTTTCTCGAAGAAAGGCAACGAGCCCTTGGGACCGGTTGAACGAATCCAAGAACTATATGGATTGGCCACCAAGAGTCTAGAGTCGGTCACTAGCTGACCCATGCTGGACCCCCACGAATGATAACTTGGGGCCCTACTCGAACTAGCCCGTTAACAGCTGACCGAGCTCCATGTTTCGTCCATCAAGGAAAAACATGGCACGGCTCAGCCCCTCTGTTTTATCAAAAAACGCTTGAGGGATGACGATCACAAAGATGAGTCGACCCTCGACCGGACCCCTGCTACACGTAGGGGCTTGAGGGAAGTTGCACTCGCAAGGAGACCGAACGCTTGGTCGCAGTACGACGGCAGACCGATCGGATCCTAGGGGACCGAAATCAAGAAAAATCTTTCCAACCTCCCGAATCCTACGGTTACATGTCCCCAAGAAGACCGATCATGACAAAAGGGAATCACCGTCCTACCAGGATATGCCACGGGCTACAAAAAGAAGGCCAAGGCCCTCAGAGTCCTGTCCAGAAAAGCCTCCAAAGGAGTATTCTACTCCTCCGCAGGCTCGGGGGCTACTATCGGGTATTGACAATAGGGATACCCAAAGCAAAGAAGTTAGCACCCACGCTGACTTCCTCGGATGGCTAGAGACATATTAAAAGGTCTCGCCCGACCCCAAGGTCGTGGGCTCCATCTCGCCCGACCTTGAGGCCGTGGGCTCCATCTCGTCCAACCCCTTGGGTGCGGGCTCTGTCTCGCCCGACCCCAAGGACGCGGGTTCCGTCTATCCCAAGGCCGCGGGCTCCGTCTCGCCCGACCCCGAGGCCACGGGCTCTGTCTTGCCCGACCTCAAGGCCACGGGCTCTGTCTCGCCCGACCCCAAGGACGCGGTTTATGTCCCACCCAAGGTCGCAGGCTCCGTCTTGCCTAACCTCGAAGACGCGGGTTCCGTCTCATCCGACGGGGACCCATACCGCTGCCAACCACTCCAGGTCCAAGCGTATGAGCTTGGGTCAAAACTCTGATACCAGGGAAGAGGCTGGCACACCTCGATGTAACACGTGGCCATGACGGGCTATATCTGGGGATTCACATCAAGAACAGTGTCGGGTGTGCGGTGCTGTTCTACCTAACCCTCGTACGAACGCTGACAGGCGTGTCAGTTCACCACGACATCCGCGAGGATGGAGTGGAACGCCATGACCAGCAGATGACGCCTGCGCATGGCACTAGTGATGAATAGGACCACGACGTGGAGCTATCCCTATTGACGTCTATAGGATCGGTGGGACCCGCATGAAGGAGAAGAAGGACCCGGCAATCTTGGAAGCCTTCTTCTCTCTCATTCTTCTCCTTTTCCTCCTCTGTAACACACGCTTTCCCTTCGCCTATAAAAGGTGAAGTAGGGAGCCCCTACCTAGGGAGGGATCTGAACATAAGAGCACGACACGAGCACACGGCTGAGCAGCAAACGAGCTCTCAGCACCCATTCACTCCTTCCACTAGAGACTTGGAATCCTCTCCCTCTCTCGCCTGTTTGTAACCCCTACTGCAAACCAAGTGCCGATAACACGAACAACAACGAACTAGACGTAGGGACGTTCCGCCTGAACCAGTAAAACCCTTGTGTCCTCCGAGCACACCATCCGAGCCAGGCGCGCAAATACAAATTTACTCGTCGGTGGTCCAAAAACACCGACACTAGGAAACATGGTCATGCCTAACCAACGATAATGTCATTGGTTCGAGAATAATTAAACTCTCTTTTCCCCGTAATCTCTTGCCAAAATTGCCCTCTTTCAAATTCAGGTAATGTTAAATCTAAATCAACTGAGCAGCGTGCATGAAAACCAAGTAAAAGGCTTAGTTCCTTCCAACTAGGAGCAAATTCTTTTCCAAAGAACCTAAACTCTACCCTAGTGTCCGTTATTTTTAGAGTGCATAAAAATTCTAGTGTAAGCAGACGAGGATCAGCCTCGGGCAGCCGTTGATCGAGAGCCTGGCGCTCAGGTGATCCCCGGGGTCCCGAGCAGCTGTCGAGGGCGTTCTCGGGGTTTTGCTCGATCCTTGGCTGGAAGGTGCGTACGAGCGTACCTGATGGGTGTTGCCTCCCAAGCGATCCTGAAGGGATCGGTCGGGGGTCCTTCGATAGGGAACCTCTTATCCTAATACTTAACATATCCCTAAGTTTGAGCCTTGTCACCGGTATTTAGCTTTGCGTGACAAAAAAAATGAATGGTCTATGTCATGCTTCTTGTGAGCTTTTAAGGCATGCACATTGTTGGATAATCGATGGACCAATTGCATGTTAGATACCAAAAAGTCATTTTTATTTTTATGCATCATAGTCTCGTTGATAATAATATGTTACTCCTCTAGGTCACCGCTAAATAAGCTATCAAATTAGATACATGATTGTCAAAATTGATATATTTTGGTTTTTTTCCTCTTTGGAGACGTCATTGATGATGCGTGAAGTATTCAATCAATAGCACAGAAGGACACTTGGCGAGGACTTATATTGTATACAGAGGCATAGAATTGGAAGTGCTACAGTGATTTTTTTTTTTTAAATGGATGTACCTGGTGGCCACCATTGATATCTCGTGCATACATGTAGGCCCTCCCGAGAGTGTGAGCTCGGGTTATGGAGAGGCAAATAAACTAATTAAGATTTCGATCTCTATTTTATCTCGTAATACTGCTTTTAATAAAACCTGTTAGAATTCTTATTCTATAGAGAGTGGAGGATATGCCTTTACCTTTCATAAGGTAGTTTATAATTGCATATGTGGGTCAAAGTTGAGAAAACTTAACTTATAAAAAAAGCTAAAATGGACTATATAATTTAGGACAACAAATAATGTTAGTTCTATTAAATGCTCTTTCCGTTCATGAAAAGATGCAATTCTCACTTCTTTTGAGGAGTTAAAATGATTTAAAGCCGGAGCAAAGTTATATAAAAAATATTAACATTATGATACAAAATTGTGTTATACGGTAATATTATAATCATCAAAATGGCATGAGGCTTCTCAGAGACAATACACCATGGAAACCTATTTTAATGCGTACGTTTTCGTTTCATGATTACCTAGAAAAAAAATCATATAGTTACTGTTCACTAAACCAGTCGAACAGTATTTTTTCTCAAAACAAATCAACCAAAACAGTGTTTTTAGCTTAAGTTTTGGACCAGGACCAATATCCAATTTCAGTCGCTTGATGAACATGCAGAGACGAAAAGGCCTGCAGCGCAGCCTCGGTCGTGGGGCCGACCGCCCAGCGTCACGGAAACGAGGGAATCGCCGCCCTGCGTCAGCAGGTCATGCTGCTCTTCCAAGTTCCAACCGGCAACCGGACCCTTGGCCGTGGCGTCGCTGTCCGAGCGCCGGACAAGAGACCACGAATGAAGACTAATGCTCTACTGGTATAAATAAGGATAGATTAGAAAACATTAAGATTACTTATGATTTGTATAGAAATATTTTTGTTTTCATTATGCCTTAGCTTTATTTTCTCTCTCTTCTTTTTTAGCATGAATCACTTTTTCTCTCCAAACATATATACAGAGCATCTATATTTTTTTATTCGAACCTGTATAGCACCTGAGCTATAAGTATAGCATCAGGGAAAGCCTTCAGACAGGCGTGATGAAAAAGAGGCGGCGGTGGTGTGAACAAGTGAATATGCCGGGGGCCAAGGGCCCTGCCTCCCCAGGATACTTCGCCCCCCGTTCCACCGCGGCCGCTACAGGATCCGGGAGACGAAAAGTAGTAGTAGTAGTAGCAGCCCCATCCCCAATCGGTCGTAACGCACGGTACCCAATTCTTGACTTGGCTCTCTCCATGAGCTACTACTCCATCTCCATTTCTTCAATCATTTCTCGCCTTTCAGTTCAAGGGCGTTGCTTCCCTTGGATAACCACGGCATCGTTATAGCCGCCGGGCCCGAGCTCAGGTACTTCTTGGTTCTTGTCCTCTTCATTAGTTTCAGGATTTGTCCCAATCCAAGGTTGGTAATTCTCTGTGTTTGTTTCGTCTGTAGTCTGGGATGTAGTTGAATTCAGGGATCTTTGGATTCTTGTCATACGTGCCAACAACAGGAGGATCAATTCCCCTCAAAAGAGCAGCAAAGGAAGAGCAAGAGGGGCGACAGGGAGGAGGGGAAGGCAGTGGAAATGGAAGCCGGTTTCCTGTGGAAAGAGAGCGGCGACCAAGCCAGTGCGGCCAGAATGACCGGTGGGAACAGGAACAAGAGCCTCGACTGGAATTTGAACGACTGGAGGTGGGACACCAACCTGTTCCTGGCCACGCCGGCGGCCGCCGCGCCGTCCGAGTGCAGCATCAGGGAGCTGAGCCGAGCTCAGGGGGAGATCGATTTCGGCGTCGTCGTTGACAAGAGGCGGCGGCTCTCGCCAGTGGAGGACGGCAGCGCCGACTGCAGCAATTCTGCGGTAGCCGATGGGGACAACAATCACGTGGTGTCTGTTCAGAGAGGGCGGAGCAGTGAGGAGGAGGAGGAGGAGGAGGAGAGACCCAGGAAAGGTGCCAGTTCGAGCACCACTTGTCAGGTTGACGGCTGCCACGCCGATCTCAGCGGTGCCAGGGACTACCATAAGAGGCACAAGGTGTGTGAAGCCCATACCAGGACGACTGTGGTCTGCATCAAGAATGTAGAGCATCGGTTCTGTCAGCAGTGCAGCAGGTTGGCCACCAATTTCGTTGTGAGATTACAATTGCTGATCATTTTTTTTTCTCCCGCGCATCTTTGTTTTGGAGAAAGAAAAGAAAGATTGATCCAGTACAAAAACCCAAAGCGGCAAAGAAAAGAGGGAAAAAAAACACACCAGGACACATTACCCGGGTGTCAAACACACAACACAAATGAATTGCTGATCATTTAACCTTGAGAAATACTGAACATATTAGTTTTATGCCCCATGAAAGGATCCCAGTTCATGCTGATTATTATCTTGAGAAATTCCAAGCTGATTTTTGTGCTTGGTAGAACTCTAGGTGATGCTGATCATGTACCTTGAGGAATGCTTATGCCCCCACACATAATACTAGTTAGTATAATATAAAAGTGCTTTTACCTGGATCTGTGCTATTGCTATCGGTACAATATCATTCTATGATTATCTCATATTTTTATCTTCTGCTACTATTAGAATACCTTTTGTTATTGAAGAAAGATATTCTTCTGCTTCGATGTTACCACCTCCGTTTTTCGTTTGTTTGTGTTTTACTTGTGAAAAGTATTCTTTCTTGTTTGTCGTTCTAGGATTCCATGTAGAGACAGCTATATGTCTCTAGTTCATTGGCCGCAAATAGTTAGTTGAGAAGACACTAAATTAAGGATGTACTTTTAGTAGAGGTTTGTGCACTTTTCTTAATATCCTTACATCAAGTCTAAAACAGTAGACTAAAAAAATTGTAGGGAGTTGTTGAAGTGATGGTTTCAGTTGATTGGCATTTGGGTAAGGAATATATAGCTAAAGGTTCATTTAATGATGTGTTATCATAATTTCTCACCTCTATATATCAGAGACAAGAGCACATAGATAATTCAATGAAATTGCTGGGGATATCAATAGAGTGGTGTTGACTCGTTTGATTAATGAGAGGCCATTTGCTCTAGTCATTGCTATACAATTCCCTTGTAAGTTGTAACATCATGATAGGCTGCAAAATTGAAGTTTGGTGTTGCTCTAGGCAGTGCTATATAATTCTCTTGTAAGTTGTAACATCATGAGAAGCTGCTAAATGTATGTAGAAGAAAAAAAAACAACCATGGTTCTTTCTTCTACATACATCTTGAGTTTAGCAGCTTATCATGATCTTGAGTTTAGCATCAAACATGGAATCCATATTTTAATATTGCAAGCATTTCTCATTTGCTTTCATTTGCTCATCAGCTGAAGAAAGTAACTATTCTGTATGCCATGATAGGTTTCACCTTCTTCAAGAATTTGATGAAGGGAAGAAGAGCTGCCGCTCGCGTCTAGCAAAACATAATGGAAGGAGAAGGAAAGTTCAACCACAAGCTGCTGTGAATGGGAATTCCATGAATGAAAATCAATCCCTAAGTAGCGCCTTATTCCTTCTGTTAAAACAACTTTCTGGGCTAGAGCGTAAGTTCTCCTTCAATTAGCAATTTTAGATGCAAATATCTCAAACCACATGCAATCCAGAGTTCCAGACATAGTAATTCTAACTGTGTGCTTGTGTGGATGGCAGCTGGTAGCTCTTCTGAGCAAATCAATCATCCTAATTCTTTGGTTAACATTTTGAAGAACCTTGCTGCTATTGCTAGCACACAGTCATATCAAGATATTCTAAAGAATGCAAATTCAAATTCAATATCGGCAAATGCTGGTAATAATGCTGCAAATGGTTCTATTGTGCATGAGCAAATTATACGATCAACTCCTATCGGGAGGGAATCATTAGCAGGTAAAACATTTTATCATTTACTTGATGCTGTTTAGCGTGACAAATACCAAAGTTATAAAAGAAAATGATTTGAATAACTTGTTTTCTCAGAAGAGCCTCCAGTGAAAAGGCGAGTACAGGATTTTGATTTGAATGATGCTTGCACTGAAGAAGCTGAGGTAAATTTTTAGTAAATTTCGTAAACTACAATAATCTTGAACAGACATCGTAAAACTGCACCTTTTGCAAACCAGTCTAAAAAAACTACACTTTCATTGTCAATCTATGTCTCTACTCTCAAGTATATTTTTGAGAAGCAACTTCGTGAAACTACATTTCTATTGTCCAGCTGAATCACAAAACTACACAGTTATTGCCATTCAATATCACAAAACTACAATTTTTAGCTGTTAAAAAGTGTATTTTGCCAGTACGAATTGAGCGCATATGTATGATTTGATGATGCTATTTGACAATAGAAGTATAGTTTTGTGAAAGTGATTTCTAAAAGTATAGTTTTGCAACAGGTTTTCCAATTTTAGTATAATTTTCTGAAAGTTACTCTGAAATTTTTAGATTGATTCTCCAAGATGTATTTCTGATGTTTGATTCCTACTTAGCCCAATACCTCTTATGCACATAACATTTGCAGAGCCGAACAGATAAAATTGTGTTCAAGCTCTTTGGAAAAGAGCCGAAAGATTTTCCTGTAGATCTACGGGAACAGGTCATTTATCATGTTACAAACTGGAATCATGTTTCTCTAACAACTTTATCAGTGTGAAGATTTTATGTTGCTAATGCAAAATCGTTCATTAAATGGTTTGAATTTACAGATTAAAAACTGGTTGTCTCATTATCCAACTGATATGGAAAGCTATATTAGGCCTGGTTGTGTTATTCTAACTATTTACCTTCGCCTCCCTAATTGGATGTGGGATGAGGTAGTATTGCACTACATTAACTGCGACTTAGATATGTATATGTTTTCTTTATAGTATATGGTGCAGAAGCAAATCGCTTACTTACTCTTATTTTCCTTTTCTATTAAAGCTTGATGATGATCCAGCTTCTTGGATAGAAAAGCTTCTTAGCTTATCCAATGATGGACTTTGGAGAAAAGGATGGTTGTATGCTAGGGTACAGGACTGCCTAACACTGAGTTGCAATGGTCCGTTCGTCTTATCTGTAGTCATTATTCTGCTTCCTTCTCTTTTCATATATTCGAAGACCAGCTTCATTTGTCTTTCTTTCCTTATTTTTGGTAGGTAGTCTTATGTTTGCATCTCCCTGGCAACCGGTAATTGGTGACAAGCTTCAGAGACTCTGTGTAACTCCTATTGCAGTTGCTTGTTCTTCATCTGTAAAATTCTCTGTGCGAGGTTTCAATATAGTTCAGCCAACCACAAAGTATGTATCTCTTTTTTTCACATTTAAATGTCTCGTCTAAACCAACTTGTGTGAACTGGTAAATCTGAATTTTGTTTTAGATTACTTTGTGTGTTTGGTGAAAAATATTTAATTCAAGAAGAGACACAAATGCTACTTGAAGATTCAACTATGCAGCAAGGCCCTCAATGCCTAACCTTCTCATGTTCCTTTCCTTGTACAAGTGGAAGAGGATTCATAGAGGTGCATGGTTCGTGTATTTTTTTATGTCCTCATTTTTTGTTCATATTACAGACTTGACTCCCTTTTCAGGTTGAAGATTATGATCAAAGCAGCCTTTCTGTTCCCTTTGTTGTCACCGACAATGATGTATGTTCTGAAATTCGGACGTTGGAGCATGGATTGAATTTAATTTCATTTGATGAAACCTCGGAAAGAATAGATGATCTGATGGCTTATCGCAGTCGGTCGTTACATTTTTTGCATGAAATCGGATGGCTCCTTCAAAGGAGCCACGCGCGAGCTACGTCTGAGCAGCCACAGTATTGTCCAGACCGTTTCCCTGTTGCAAGATTTAGATGGCTGCTATCCTTTGCAATTGATCATGAATGGTGTGCTGTTGTAAGGAAGCTTCTGAACACCATGTTCCAGGGTGATATTGATCTAGATGTCCCGTCACCAATTGAATTTGCCTTGGGAGAAAATCTGTTGCTTACTGCTGTCAGGAAACGCTCAAAGCCTTTAGTTGAATGTCTATTAAGATACACAGCAACAAATTATGCTCCAGTGGGCAGTGGAGACGGTGCTCCAGTTCAGTTCTTGTTCACTCCTGCGATGACAGGACTGTCAAATATTACACCTCTTCATATTGCAGCCACAATCAGTGATGCTACTGGTGTTTTAGATGCTTTAACTGATGATCCTCAGCAGGTAACTACTATAAATTATCATGTTCTTAACTGTAGCATCACTGAGTAGCAGATTTCCGATTCTTAGTGTACCACATTTAAAATAAAAGCTAAGACCACCATTTATTGTAAGAACCTAAGTCTGCACATGAAACATTTTCATCCGAAATGCATTATGTACTTCTCAAAAAAAAAGGACTTCCACCAAAACATGGTTTGTGTGTTACATTGATTGTCGAATAGATCGTGTAGGGTATATAATATCACATCAGAGTTCTGTGTAAGGTGTATGAATAAAAAAAATTACCTTAAAACTTTTCTGTTTACTTTTGAGAATTTGTGCAAGTACTGAAAAAATTGCTGTCTGGCTTCTTTCTGCCTAAATGCCTCAGTTGGGAATCAAAGCGTGGAAGAATGCTCGTGACGCCACTGGCTTCACTCCTGAGGAATATGCTCGACAGAGAGGCCACGTATCCTATATTCAAATGGCACAGGACAAAATTGACAGAAGGGTGAGCAGAGATCATGTCTCGGTTACCATCCCCACCACAATTGATACTGTCGAAAAGCATGCTAGCGGATTGAAGTCTGCCGATCAAATCACATTTGGTGTGGAGAAACAACCAAGCATCAACCAAACATCGAGCTGCAGACAATGTGTCCAGCAGGTCCAGCAGCTTGCATTTTTCCATCCCCGGACAAATAGGTTTTTGTCTAATAGGCCTGCGATGCTTTCCTTGGTCGCCATTGCTGCCGTCTGTGTCTGTGTGGGATTGCTCATGAAGAGCCCGCCACAAGTTGCTTGTATGAGGCCTTTCCTCTGGGACAATATACGTTGGGGCCCCAATTGATAGACTGCACAAGAGCCAGCCCAATTGTATCAGTGTATGATGAAGATGTTTGCGCTGAGCGAAGCTAGATTCTAGTAATGTACATGTTTCTTAGACTAAAATGCCTAAATTGAAATTTTTGTTACAATATAACCTGTGAAGTGCTCTAACTTGCCTAGCTTGTAACTCCAATATTGCATTTGCATCCTGACTGAGGTAAAGCTTTTACTTGTATCCATTGAGAGGAAGAAAACCTTTTACTTCTGCATTCTGTTTTTTTTTTGGGTTGGGGGATGTAGCTGAGAATGGCAGGTAAGTAGGTAACCAAATTCTCACCTGTTCCTTTTTTTTTCTCGAATAACCTGTCCCATTAATTATCGTCTGTAACAGTAATTAATGCCGTTTATTAGTGGACCAAGGGCGTACTCAGTGTAGAGAGCTTTCGCTCTGTGGAGGGTCTAGGAAATGGTGTTAGTGGTAAGCCTTACCCTCGCCTGTGCAATGCAAGGAGACCGCGACTCGAATCCGGAATCTTACAGTCAGACGGTAAGACTCTACTGCTTACATCAGACCCGCCCTTCACCAGTGGACCAAGCAAATGGCATTAATTTTTTATAAGAACATATTAATTGTTTCAGACCACCAGAAAGCTGGTCAGAACTCAGAAGTGCCCAATCAGATGACGGTCACCACCTGTGCGTACAAGGGCGTAGGAAGTTTCATGTCTCCGGTACTCTCCCATCTTTGGCTCGACCGACATTACATGACAACGAAAAGAAAAGGCATCACAAACCCCACAACACAAGCTTGTTGAAGAGATAAACAGTATGCATAAGGTCTTACACACTTTCTACTCGAGCAGTGAGTGGGGAAGTGAGATAACATGTAGTGACAGGTAGACTGGTATCAAAAGTAACAATGCAACTTTATATAGATAAAAAAAGGTTCCAATGTAGAGCTGGCTGCAAGTTTTTGATCAGGCAGAAGGATTCTCCCACTTGAGGGGCTTCACAAGCTCCCAGGTGAAGTCCGGGTCATCCCTGCCAAAGTGCCCATACGCCGCCGTCTTGAGATAACGGCCATTCCCACCTCTCTTCAGATCAAGGTCGATGATGATCATCCCTGGCCTGAAGTCAAAGTTCTCCAGCACAATCTTCAGAATCTCCTTGTCAGGGATCTTGCCTGTCCCATATGTGTCGATAAACACTGACAGCGGTTCAGGCACACCAATGGCATACGACACTTGGACAATGCAACGGCGGGCAAGACCACTGGCCACAATGCTCTTGGCCACCTGCCTTGCAATATAGGCTCCACTGCGGTCAACCTTGGTTGGGTCCTTGCCAGAGAAAGCACCACCACCGTGGGCACCCCAGCCTCCATAAGTGTCAATGATGATCTTCCTGCCAGTAAGACCTGCGTCACCATGAGGTCCACCAATGACAAAGCGACCTGATGGATTGAGATGGAAAATGGTCTTCTCATCAAGGTACTGCTCTGGAATGACAGGCTTAATGACATGTTCCTTCAGATCAGCAGCAATTTCATCATTGGTAACAGTCTCGTCATGCTGGGTAGAGATGAGCACAGTGTGGACACGAATAGGGACCACGGCACCATTGTCGTTATGGTACTCAACAGTCACCTGGGTCTTCCCATCAGGCCTCAGCCATGGGCAGGTCCCATTCTTGCGGACCTCGGTTAGGCGAGCACCAAGCTTGGTTGCAAGAACATGGCTCAGGGGCATCATTTCAGGGGTCTCGTCAGTTGCATATCCAAACATGTGCCCCTGGTCGCCAGCACCAATCTCCTCAGGACGCTTGGTGAAGTGACCATGAACACCCTGTGCAATATCAGGTGACTGCTGTTCAATGTTGACAAGCACCTTGCAGTGGTCAGCATCCAGCCCTACATCATTGGACACAAAGCCAATCCCACGGCAAGTATCCCTGACAATCTTCTCATAGTCAACATTGGCTTTGGTAGTGATCTCACCAAAGACCATGACCATGTTAGTCTTGGTGCAGGTCTCACAAGCAACCTTGCTGTCAGGGTCTTCAGCGAGGCATGCATCAAGCACTGCATCAGATATCTGGTCACAGAGCTTATCAGGATGGCCTTCATTGACGGACTCGGATGTGAAAAGGAACGTGTCAAGTTCAGCCATCTTCGTGGACCTGCATAACATGGTAGCATGCACAACTCAGAAGTCAGAAGAAACACAGTACCTGGAAACTTATCCAGATTCAGACTTCAAGAAAATTCCAATGGCTTCTTTGAGTGGACATATTTGATCAGTGCCATAAATCTACATTAGTTTCAAATAGAACTGATTCAAATCAATGAAGGATAAGAAAACTGCTGAATATACAAGCAGATGAGCTTTTCTGATATGGTACAGATCTCAAGATGAGGTACTATCTGTATAGAACCTAACTGACCAAACCATATGACTTGAAATTTCATTTCAAAGAACAGAATTGTCCTGTCCAAACTTTAGTACAATCCAAGGAATTCAGTTGCAGAAGATGCTTATGTAGGAATCACAAAGGACAAAAATAAAACAGCGCTAAAAAGAACTGCTAGCAAACAAACGAACAGAATCCGGAAATAAGTTATTCAAAGTCTCAAACAAGGCAAATATACAAAATCCAATGACTTGTTCATCAATAACACCATTTAAAATTACCGATCACATTGAAAATGTGTCCAAGCCAATTGCCCTATTCGCTTGGCTGATAAACCATGGCTGAAAGTATTGTTGGCTGATTTGTTGGGAGAGAAAAATACTGTTCCTTGGCTGAAAAAGTACGGCTTATAAGCCAATTGCTGCTCAGAATTGAACCTACTCAACAGTGGAAAACTTAAGAAATATGCTAAATACTACTACTACTTGAATCTGCTAGAAAAGACAACTATAAATTTACACGAGTTAACACAAGATTCCACGAAACAACAAGAGGCCCATTGGACTCCACTTGACTTCACACGAAACAGTCTGTGACTAAGCCAATCCCACATGGTACAAGCATCTGAGTCAGCCATCACCAGCTTTGTTCTTCAATGGACAAGATTCTACGCAGCGAATAAGCATAAAAAAAATGAACCTTTCCACCCCGCCTATCTAGGTGCGGAAGAATCAAAGTTGCAAAATTTCAGTGCGCGACAGTAAGATTCCGCTATAGAAGCACACATTCACCATTGATCGGCGCTGATCCTACAATGCTAGTACTTGATACTATGCTACAAGGAGAAATGGCTACACAACCTTCCAAGACGGCCGCAAGAAGAAACAACGCCAGGTGACTAGATCTGGGCCACCAATTAGAGAGGACTTGGCTGTAACCTACCCGTTCGTGATCAACCCGGCTAATAGACAAAAAAGAAAAGAAAAAATTGAGCAGAAAAGGTAGCCGCTAATCTACAGCATGTTCATTTGGCTGTGGCTCGTGGTAAACGTTCGTAAATTTCGCTGGAACAGTATTTTTCTCTCGCATAAATCAGCCAGCACTTCCTCACGAATCGGCATCCATCAACCAGCCAGCCGAACATGCTGCTAGTTTCCGGGAAAAGCGGACGCGTTGCTCAGTGAACAGGACAAAACCCCAGGAGACGCGGAAAGAAATAATCGACAACCAATCAATCTCTCGCAGAGTATAACAGAATAACGAGAGGCATAGTACCGGTGGCCGGACCGCCGGAGTAGGAAGGACATAGACGGGCAGCACGGCTCCTCACCTTAACTTCGCGGCGGCGGCGGCGGCGGCGGCGATGCGAGGGGAAGACAGAAACGGAACGGCGCTGCTACTACGGAAACGGCGTAGTAATAGCAGTAGATCCGACCCGCTGTGCCGGCCGACGCAGAGGGGCGTGATCGTGCTCGTGCTCGCGAAGACCATTTATAGCTGGTGCGACGGGGTTCCGGGCGTCGACCTGGACCCGGTAGGGGATGCTCCGTTGAGTTGGTTGGTTATTATGATGGCTGGCTGTGAAAAGTATCGTTGGTTGATTTATGTGAAAGAAAAATATTATTTTAACTAAAAATTTACGATGTTGATGGATAAAGAAGTACGATCGGCTAGTTTATATAAAATAAAAATACTGTTTTAACTAAAAATTTACTATCTTTTACGATAAGCCACCGCAAACGAACATGCTGGCGAGGGGGTGAAGGTCGGTCGCGTCGCACTCGCTGGGTCGAGCCCGGCAAGAGCGAGTGGAGTTGGAACCCATCTCCCCCTCTATAGGCTGTGGCCTGTGGGTGTTTCGTCACCGAACCTAAAAGGGCCCATTCCATGAGAGCCCAACGCCTCGTTTAGATTGCGAAAAAAATTTAACCCGATGAATAGTAGCACTTTCGTCTTATTTGACAAATATTGTCTAATCATGGACCAACTAGGCTCAAAAGATTCATCTCGTGATTTTGAACTAAATTGTGCAATTAGTTATTTTTTTTACCTACATTTAATACTCTATACAAACGGCTAAAAATTGATGTGACGAAGAAAAAGTGAAAAAACTTAGAATTTGGATGGCATCTAAACAATGCCCAACATGGTTTGGTGATTTTCCACGTCTGGCCCGACTGACCGTCTGCTTCGATCGTATTCTATGGTACGCTGATCTGGCAGTCAAGTAGCCAGAGTACTAAGCTAACAGCTTTTTTTTTTTTTTGGCTAGCGATGTTAGCAGGTGCTCTGCCTTTAGTAGAAAGAAGGAAAAGTATCTACAGGCTACACGGAGGCAAACTGAGAAAAAAAAATCTTGGAAAACCAGGCTAGCGCTAGTATTTCGTATTGTTATTCCCTATGACACTCATGACAATTATAGTTTATTAGTGTGTCTATGGCAGGATGATATTTCTTGCTTCTTTCTCTTCTTTGGTTCATGCGTGCCAACACTAAGAGGCGTTTTCCATTTCTAGAGGCGGACCATTTCCAAAGGCGGTTGGGATATTGGCCTCTATTAATCTCATTAACATAGGCTACACATTTAGAACGTCCATCTCTATTAATGTTTTTAACACATGCATGTGGCTTAATTAAGACATTTGTCTCTGTTAATAATTTTTGGAATTACCAAAACTCCCACCTCCTCTGTTATTTTCACATACAAAATACAACTAATCCCAATCCAGAATAGACACACACAACCACCAACAACATGTAGTGTTTGCTATGTCGAAGAATTGTATGTGTATTGGTATTGTTCATAAAAAAAATAATTTGTTCCAATCAAAATGTATAAAATTATCTAAAGTACACCAACTTATAGATTATATTGTCATGAAGTATTAAAATAATTTAAAGTAAAATGCCAATATGTACTAATGAATTATTAAAATAATTTAAAGTACCAACATATAAATTATATTGTTATAAAGTATTAAAATGATATTGGCTAATTTGAGAGGGAGTATGTGTCACTATGTACATTTGAGGGATATTTTATTTCATTTCTTATGATGATAGAGGTCGGTAATTTAAATGTAAATTAAAGGGTTTACTTATATTATTTTTTATAATAGTAAGTAGATGTGTGTGTAATTTAAAAGTAAATCTAGAGGTTACTTTGCATTATCTTTCATATGACAAATGTGTAAATTTATATAAATTTATGCAATTATTTTAATTATCTTTTGATAATGACAATGGTGTCTGATGCAAATCTTGGAGTTAGTCTCTATTTTCTAAATGGCATATGTGAGTAACTTTTTTAGAATAATTGATCCGATGGCTATTGTTGGTGATGTGATTAGAGCTTAGTCCTACTAAATTAAAGGCCAAATGTTTTAGAATTTTATGGCGATCTTTGGTATTTATCTTTTTTCTAGCTTGTGTTTGATGAGAATATTTGTGGAGCCTCCTTTGAAGCCTCCCGTTAGCAATCCTAGTAAGATTCTATTTTCCAACTAAAATTATGTCCTCCTCACTCGTACTTTCCTCTGTTCCGCTTAAATTGAGGCCACGCACAATATAAACTAAAGGCTCTCCAAAATTGCAGTGGTTAGTTGGCCTAATTTTTTTTTTATAATTTAGCCCTTTTTTAAAGAAAATATACGTTTGCCCCCTGTGAGACGTAAACTCATCTTTGGACCCTGGGGGTCGGTGCTAGGACTCATGGCGTCGAGGTAACACGTCTCGGCGTCACAGATCTTGGCTTCGAGGTTCCTGGCCGAGCACAGTAGGGCATCCTAGGAGGCCTTGACGTGGCTGGTACCTCGGCGCCAGAATACATGGTGCTGAGGTCGACGCCACAGATCTTGGCACCGAGCTCGGCACCACAGATCTTGACGTCGAGCTCGGTGCCACGCACTCTGACGCTGAGCATGGATTCAAAACCCACGGCCAAGTTTTTCTTGTCGAGGCTGCTTTTATTTCTTTCTCCTACCTCTCGGGTTCTTCCTCTTCCTAACCCGCCCAATCTCTTGAATCGACGAATTTGACCTTGGACACTTAGATTTGATCCATACATCTTCGCGAGCAAGGTATCATCTCTCCCCTTATTATTTTTTACGCATTGATTTGGTATATATTACGTCTATTTTGCAACCCTAGATACGTTATTACCAGTGTTCGCCTACACGGCCGTGTAGACCGATTACTCGACGTGTAATCGCTACTCGGTAGCCGAACGTGCAGTTTAGACCATAAACGGTAGGTTACACGGGATCACCGTGTAAACGGTAAAAAACGGCCGTGTAATCGGTCTACACGGCCGTGTAGGCGAACATTGGGTAATATTTTGAAAATAAATTATTTTCAAAATATTACCAATGTTTATGATGTGTAATAAGTACCATTAGATTAGTTGTGGAATATACTTTCATAATAAAATTATTTGAATATACAAATATTAATATTACTTTCTACATACTTAGTCAAACTTAAAAGAGTTTGACTCCTCGATAAGCGAGATGTGCACTTATTTTGGGATGGAGGGAGTATTTTATTAGGCACTTAGGCTATTAGGTCTAGCACTTAGGTTCTTAATTCTATATTATTGGACTAACTGTTGTTGTGTAATTCTATATTATCTATGTTATAGGAATATATACACAGGTTATTATAGTTATTTTTACAAATAAAGTAAAAAATGAGTAATCCGTGTAAAACCGTGTACACGCCGTGTACACGGTCTAAACGCTACACAAGACCTCGCCGACTGTCTACCGTTTACCGTTTAGGAAAACATTGGTTATTACCTAATGTTTGAAGTGATTTTTTTATTTTTTGTATTATGTAACGGTAGGATGTCAAGGCGTGGTAAAGCTAGTAAGCCAAGGTAATCTCTTATCATCGTGTTATATTATGTTTTCATTTATGTGCAACAAATAGAAAAACCTAGGTATAGGGTTTAATGTTCATTGCTTTCGATTCTTAGAACAAATTTGGTTCAATTGTAGTTATGGCCGGATGACCGAAAATGCCTTCGACCCATTGCCTCTGCCTAGTTATGGCAGTGATGGAGGAGAATCCCGATGCCTAGAGAAAAGGAAAGTGGCCTCATTGCACTCAGTAGTCTTCATGATTTGCTAGTTCTATTGTTTATTCATGAACAATGTTGTCTAATCTTAGACTTTGTATTATGTTGTCATGTAATGCACTTTAAGTATGGACGTACCTAGGGATGTTCTGCGTTATTTAGTTTATCATCATGTACTTCAAATGTTGTTATGTTGATTAATGTGCTCTATTATTAGACCTTTCATAGTGTTGTTGGTTTTATTATTTGTTGTTATAATATTGAGTTTAATATTGCATAGGTAGTGAAATGAGCTCACATAGTGCAAATAAACCGTAACGAAGTAGTGGATTACCTAATTCAGCACACATAACACATGAAATGGCATGTGATAACATGTACCAAACTAGGGTACAGAGGTCCTAGACTAAACCTAACATGCCTTAAATAATTAAAGCAAACAATAAAGCACATGAAATAGCATGTGCCAAACAAGGGTACATAGTTCCTTCGACTAACCCTAACATGCTTTAGATGATTAAACTAAAAAACAAACACATGGATGTGGCCCGTTTAAAAGATTGGTTTGTCCTAGTAGTGTGGCCATATAGCAAATTCCTGTTGTCAGTATGACACTATGCTCTACTCAAAATCTATCATGCAGATATTTTTTCACTGATCTCTTTGCATAACAAATTCAGAACTACAGAACCAAACTTGAGCTACATGTGCAAACATTGAACATCTCACATGCTGAAACTGTGAGAGCACAAGCAGATAACAAGTGTTGTACAGGCTGCTGAGAAAATTGCAGAGTAGTCCCCAATTTGGACCATCAGTAAAAGACAATGACCTCATTTACTATATTCAGAACTTAGCATGTGTGCACGTCATAATATTCAATAAAGTATACAACAGTTCAAACACGTTTACTTGTGCAAGTCTATTGACGTCGAGAATAGCTCCACGGGCCACTTCTGCCTCAACCCAAATTGGCACCCGGTGTGGCAAGTGGAACTCAATCGCGTAGAAACATGATGCTGAACCTGGACGTGGCCTGCTAGCGGGCACCTGGGCGGCAGGGGCGGGGGCAGGGGCTGCTGTCGGTGCCTCCGGTGCTGGTGCCGGTGCCGCTGCGCCGGAGGGGGAGGAGGGGACGGCGCATCGGAGGCAGACGCGGCCTACCGCTATGTGGCAGGCACCGTCGGCAGCGGCAACGAAAGAGGAGGAGGAGAGGAGAGGGATGGGGAGGCGACCGATGCGCGGGGGACGGCGAGCGGTGGAGCGGGCGGCAGCCGGCGGAGGAGGCGTGGGCGACGGCGGGGCTGGCTGGCGGCGGCGGTGAGAGGGAGAGACAGAGAGCGTGAGAGAGGGAGAGATAGAGCGTGAGAGAGGGTTGTGGCGGCCACACACGGTTATTCATGCTCGGCGCCAAGATCTGTGGTGCCGACCTCGACGCCATGTATTCTGGCGCCGAGGTACCGGCCACGTCAATGTCACCTAGGATGCCCTGCTGTGCTCGGCCAGGCACCTCGGAGCCAAGATCTGTGGTGCCGAGACGTGTTACCTCGGCGCCATGAGTCCTGGCGCCGACCCCCAGTGTCCGTAGATGAGTTTTCGTCTCCCAGGGGGCTAAATGTAAATTTTCTTTAAAAAAGGTCAAATTGTAAAAAAATGGGGGTTAGTTGAAGTTGGCTTTGCAGTTGAATTAGAGGTTGAACGTTTGGCCAAAAATAGAGGAGAAACAACAAGATTTTTCTTTTAATTATTTCTTTTTTGTGTTCTCTTTTTTGAGCACCTATTGAGCTGAAATATTGTAAGAACTAAATTGTATGTAGTCACAAAGGCCGAAGACAATTTTGTTCTTGTAAGAAAAAACCATCCAAACCAGAATGTACTTGTCAAGTTCATTATAGTTTTAAATAGCCACTACTGGAGGCGGCCTCTTTGACGAGGGCCCAGGGCACTCGGCAAAGGCCTAAAAGCCCTCGACAAAGGCTTTGCCGAGCGCCGCCCTCAGCAAAGAGCCCTCGAAAAAAAATTAACGGCAAAGAGGCTCTTTGTCGAGGGCCATTTGTCGGGCACTCGGCAAAGCCTTTTTCAAGGGCCAACGGCGACACTCGGCAAAGAAAAGAAGCCGTCAACGGTGCTGCTCCGTTGACGGCGCCTTTGCCGAGTGCCGACAGTTAGGGCACTCGGCAAAGATATTTTTTATTTTTTTTCAAAAACTCTTTGCCGAGTGCCGCGGCGGCAAGGCACTCGGCAAAGACATTTTTTAATTTTTTTTAAAAAACTCTTTGCCGAGTGCCTCCCCAGCTTGGCACTCGGCAGAGATTTTTTGCTTTTTTAAAAAAAATCTTTGCCGAGTGCAATGTCCTGGCACTCAGCAAAGTTTCCCAGCTTTGCCGAGTGCCATGACCATTGCACTCGGCAAATCAACCGAAATTGTAATTTTTTTTGTTTTTTGCATTCCACTGACACAAACAGTTCAAATATATATCACATGTCACATATATATCACAAACATCATAATAATCACATATATATCACAACGAAACCATTTTCACACATTATATCACAACCACAACTCAAATAACAACATATCGCAACCACAAGTCAAATATCACAACCACAAGTCACAAATTCACAACCACAGTCCATCAAGTCCAAGCACAAGTCACAACCACAAGTGAAGCTCAAGTCCAAGCACATGACGAAGCACAACTCCTCAAAAAATGGCCTATGACACGATGGTGAAGCAAAGGCTCCATCATTCGGTGACGCATGAGTGGGGTTATTCGAACCCGCCGACGGAAGCTACAAAAAGGATAAGAGGTTGCATGTGTGAGATTCATCTAGTAAGTTTCTATGTGAAGCATTGGTGTATGTCATAGCTAGTGCAAGCATCTAGTAAGTTTCTATGTCAAGCATCTAGTAAATTGAGAATGTCAAGCATGGTTGTATGTCATAGCTAGTGCAAGCATGTAGTAAGTTTCTATGTCAAGCATCTAGTAAGTTTCTATGTTAAGCATCTAGTAAGTTTGTATGTCAACCATGGTTGTATGTCAAGGAAGCATCTAGTAAGAGTGAACTTTCATACTTACAGGAGTGGCTGTAGGAGTAGGCGGTGGAGGAGCTGCCAATGGCAAAGGTACACCCCCTTGCTGGACACTCCTCATGAAGGCCTCCATTTCTTGCATCCTCCTCTCCTGGGCCGCGAATGCTTCCCTCTGGGCCTGTAGCTGCGTGCTCTGAGCCTCGACCACGAGCTTCTGGGCCTACAGCTCGGCCTGCAATACAAACTTCAATGTTTTAGTAATGCAAATGTAACTTAGGTGTGCAAAGATGAACATACAACGAGTAAAATAGGACGTACCTCGAGAGCGTCGACCCGCTGCAGTGACGGAGTAGGCCGTGGGTGTATGGGCTGGCTGGAGGTCGTGCTCCGTGCTCAGAGCACGTTGAGAGAGGGAACAGTGGTGGAGTCGATGGCGCCATCTGTAATCCACAGCCACCCATGCTTTTTGCCTCCTCCTAGCCTCATGATGGTCTCTGCATCAATGGGCTCAGTGCGCACATCGTAATCTTCCCCATAGACCTCCCTCACCTTTGAGGTGTACTCTTGGACCTTAGTGTGCATGGTCGGGTCGAAGTACACCTCGTGCGGGGTAGATGGGTCGAAGGAGGCAGAGGAAGACGCCCTGCCCATGTGGGACATAGCCCACGTAGAGAACTCTGAGACCTCCACGCCCGAGTGTGCAGCCTCCTACGAGTAAGACGGCAAGATGGTGAGAAATAAGGCATAACTCAGCGTCAAATAAGATAAAAGAAATCACTTACATATGCTTGTTTGTAGGCGGGGAGGTTGCAGCTGCCTTGATAGTGAGTAGCACCTTGCCTTAGCAGACGCTGGTCCCGCTGCCTCGCGTGGTTCTCAGCGAAGTCGTTGGACAACCACCTGTCCACGATCATCTCCCAGCACACGGAGTGGGATCGGCACCACTAGGGAATCACCTACAAGTCATCGATTATTTGACATAGAAAAAGATAAAATTAAACCGACTTAATCTCAAAACGAATCATTATTAATGTTTTTCGTCTACCTCAAGGTACTAGGCCCGAGATAGCTCCACCTGTCTTGCATCAGGCTTACTGATGGACTGCTTCAACACCACGGCGTAGTAGTCTCTATGGGCCTGCACGCACGCCTCGTGGTGCATGTCGGTGACGTACTTCCTACAGGCGGCGGCAGCCACCTGATCCGCCCGAGCCTCAAGTCCTTCTTTCGGCTTGAAATACCTCTGCATACAAAACTGATGTATCCATTCATTATTTCAATAAAAGACTTGCCCAATGAAAATGTTGTACGAGAGAGACTTACCCAAAACTCCGCCAGTACCCGCTCCTGCTTGTTGTGGTACCTATAGTCAAGGGCCAACTGGTACCTATCCCATGTGTAGGCCGGCTCCCGCACGTCCTCGGACACATTCACAAGGCCGGGGTACCATTTCCTGCACAAAACACCAAGGATGCTCATGGGGGAGCGTGCAGGAGTACCCAACAAAACCAACCAGGCCCTGCACAAGTGATTAAGAAAATTTATCAGTTCCTCTTTTGATTTTCAACATTATCATATGAAGTAGTTGTGATAACATCTATAGTTACTTAACTCTTTGCCATAGGGCAAATCAGTGCCCGGTTGCAAGGAAGCGGAGGCTAAGGGAGGCTCACGGGACCTCGCTAGTAGACAGTCGGGGTAGCAGAACTGTCGCCCTCGGCGGCCTCGTCCTCGGTCACCTTGTCCTCGGCCGCCTCATCCTCGGTCTGTCGGACGTCCTCATCCTCGACCTCATCCTCGGGCATGGCCATCACGTGCTCCTCCTCCATCACCTCGTCTGAAGGTGGTGGGGAAGGAGTCTGCTGCCTCCTGCTGACCCTGGTCCTCCTCCTCTGACCTCCTATGGACGCTACCCCTAACCCCGACCCCTCGTCTGAAATGGGAGGGCATGGTCTCCCGTAAAGGGAGGCCATCTCACGTCGTGGACGGCTGCTCGTCATCACCTGCAATCACAAAGAATGAACAAGACTTATTAGTATATATATTAGAAATAGATTCATAATAAATAAAGAAAACACAAACTAAAACAAACATAGTATTACATGTATTAGGAATAATCTTCATGATTAGGATCATAGGTGTCGTCATCACTGTCAAAATTGTCCAAATGGGCAACACTATCTGAAGGTTCTATGTTGTCTTCGTCGTCATTGCCTAGCCTTAATCGGTCAAGCATTTCTATGTCCTTGGCATTTTGCACCACATCTCCATCAACCTTGTCATCCTCCGTTTTGTTGTCTACTTCCATTTCGATCGCTTCGGGTAAGACTATCTCAAACGTGCCTGGTAGCCCATCTTCTTGATAGAACTGTCCATCATATGTGTTTGCGTTGAAGTTGTAATCATCATCGTTTAGGGCAGGTAGTTTACCATGTGGAGACACCTGGTGCACAGTAGCCCAACCCTTAAGATCCACTTTGTCTTGGTTGGCATATCACGTATAGTACACCTGCTCGACCTGTTGAGCCACAATGTAGACATCTTTTCCTAGATAGACAGAATCTTCTCGAATCTCGACTAGCCCAAGATGAGGGGTCCGTCTTGTTTCTCGAGGATTAAACTAGTGGCATTTCAACATGACAGGTTTATGTTTGTGACCATGAAATAAGAGTTGATAGATTTCCTCAACTCTACCATGATAGTCGAGGCCATTAGTGCTGGGTGTGCAAACTCCGCTATTTGTGGTTTTCCATTTGGGCCGAGTCTGCTCATATCTTGTTGTGTGGAAGCGATATTCGTTCACGTCATAATCGGTAAATGACTGCACCCTAACGTCATAGCCGTCTGCAACCTGTCTCAACTCCTCACTCATGGATGAGTTAGTCTAGGCCTGCAAGCTCAAGCATGATAGGTCGTTATATTAATCGAACAAACGAGAAACTTGGAATATGGAACGTGGGAGCTAAATTGGACATTACCTTTTGTTTGAACCAAGAAATGAAATCAGGCCTCCCCACACCCGCACCCCGAGAAAGAAGGGTGTCATGTTCCTGCGAGGTAGGATCCCTTGATTGATGCCAGGACTCACGAACAAATTCCCTGTCCGAACGAGAATCAGTGGGGTTGCATGAAGAATATTTAGGGCGTATTGAAACAAGTTCGTTGAGAACTTACTCGACGAACGGCTGCACCTCAGGAAGGTTGGTCAACACATATAGTATGACACTTCGCCACTCTTCATTTCCTAATATCTTATTGGTCGATCCACTTGCGCTGCTGAGTTGGCCTTGGAACAGGCTGTGGGTCCATTCATTTTTGCCAACATTGTAACGAGGGAGTGGATTATGATTGCTAGGAAGTTTTGGCTTGTAGTATAGTGTTGTGAAGTTTGCCACCTCCTCCCTTAGACTTGCCTCTGCAATGGAAGCCTCAATTCTGGCTTTATTTGTATATTTCTTGTGAAGAGTCTTTAGACATCTCTCGATTGGATAGCACCACCGGGCTTGCACGGGCCCCCAAACATGCCTCGGATGGGAGGTGCACAATCAGATGCTGCATGGGCAAGAAGAAACCGGGTGGAAAGATCTTCTCTAGCTTACAGAGCAACACAGGTGCCGCTTTTTCCAAGTCCTGAGTGACAGTCCGAGATATCTCCTTGGCACAAAGCTGATGGAAGAAAAAGCTCAACTCTGCTAGCACTTGCCAGACATGGTCAGGGACATAGCCTCGGACCATCACCGGAAGAAGCCGCTCAATCCATATGTGGTAGTCATGACTCTTCATCCCGTTGACTCGTAAAGTGCCTAAGTTCACTCCCCTACTCAGATTCGCTGCATATCCATCTGGGAACATTAACGTTTTGATCCATTTTAGTACTTCCCTCCTTTGATCGGGTTCCAAGATGAAATCGACCTTAGGTCTTTTCCATTGTTTGTTTCGGCCACTAGGAGGCCGCATCTCTTGCTTCGGTCTATCACACAACGTCGCTAGGTCCACTCTAGCCTTAACGTTGTCCTTAGACTTGTCAGTGTTCATGAGAGTTCCCAAAGTGCCTCGGCAATATTCTTTTCGGTGTGCATTACATCAATGTTATGTGGCAGAAGAAGGTCATCAAAATAGGGGAGCCTCGTCAAGCCAGACTTATGAGTCCACATATGTTCCTCACCATATCCCACAAAACCACCTCCTTCATTGGGCACGAGAGCATCTATCTGAGCACGCACCTTAGCACCACTCTTCATGCGTGGTTTAGGGTCTATCACCGCAACACCTTTCGTAAAGTTCTTGATGTCTTGTCTGAATGGATGGTTAGAAGGGAGGAATTGATGATGCCTGTCGAACGACGAATACTTGCCACCCTTCTTCAACCAAATGAACCTCACAGCTTCCTTGCATATTGGGCATGGGAACTTCCCGTGGACACACCAGGCGGCGAATAACCCATATGCCAGGAAGTCATGCAGGGAGTAGTGGTACCAAACATGCATCTTGAAGGATGATTTTGTAGCTCGGTCGTATGTCCATACCCCCTTCTCCCAAGCGTCGATCAATTCATCAATCATAGGCTCTATGTACACACCCATATTACTCCCCGGGTGTCCAGGAATTATCAACGATAAGAAGACGTTATGCCGTTGAAAGAAGATGTCGGGGGGAGATTCAGGGGGATAACAAACACGGGCCAATATGTGTATGGGGTAGACAACTGTTCATAAGGATTGAACCCATCTGTTGCAAGCGCGACACGTACATTACGAGCCTCAGCTGCTTTGTCAGGATGTTTGTCATTAAAGTACGTCCATCCTTCGGCATTGGACGGATGCACCATCGTCCATGGCTTGTACCGTACACCTTCTTTATGCCATGTCATCTATTTCGCGGATTCCTCGGTCATGAAAAGCCATTGGATCCTTGGCACAAACGGAAGGTGCCGTAGGACTTTCATGGGGATCGTAAGCTGCCTCTTCTGGCCATCTCCAGAGTCTACCTCCAGGTACCTTGAGGATTTACACTTCGGACAGTACTTTGCATCCTTGTGATCTTTCCTAAATAAGACGCACCCCTTCGGACAAACATGTATCTTGTCATATGGCATCTTAAGCATATAAAGTAGTTTCTGTGACTCGTGCAAGTTCTTCGGCAGAATGTGCTTCTCCGGTAGCATGCTGCCAAACACGACCAACATCTTATCAAAGCCTTCGTGACTCAGATTTAACTCGGCCTTCAACCCCATAACACGTCCAATGGCATCCAACTAAGAAACCGTTGTACTCTCATGAAGGGGTTTCTGTGCCGAGTCCAACATTTTGTAGAAGGCCTTAGCGGCTTCCTCCATCTCCTCCTTCTCATGTCCTTCTGCGAAGTGAGCTTGGTGAGTGTCATCTAGCATGTCTGCTACTCTGGCATCATCATCAAAAGCCTCGAGGCGTGGTCTCACCACCTCCGCTCTTATACGATCTGCTTCACCATGGTGGATCCATCGGTGGTAGCCAGCCGTATAACCATTGTACACAAGATGTTTACCCATAGTCACCTTGTCTACCCTTCTGTTGTTGTCACATTTGCTATAGGGACACCAAAGTTTAGAATGTCCTTTAGCTACACCCGAGCTCCATGCATGTTCCAAGAAAGCATCTGTCCCATTCACCCACTCAATGTCAAAGTCACTCCTGCTTCTCCGGCCCGTGTACATCCACTGACGGTCTTCCATCCTTCCACATATACAGCACATAGTAATGTAACCATGAATTGCATCTACGCGGTGTTCCTACTCTCTACGTCGGTTTTATGCATCTAACGTCGCAACTTGCTCGAAACATTCTTAATTTTTTACCACAGCCTACACATGCAATAACATGACACCTCGACAAGTTTCGTGATTTTCGGACTTCGTATGGACTTTATATAATTTTAAAACACTTTTCCGGCAAGTGGCTCGTCATGTTACGTGAAGAAGATGTGCGAAATTTAATGCGAGTTCGTGGATAGAGACTCAACATACACCAAATACCATGAATAACATTTTTTGAAGCACTAGATTACAATATTCCATGCACTTGCAGTTCAAATTTGAATTGTATATAAAAATTCAACATAATCAAATTAATCAACCAAATATAACAAAAAAAACTAGAAAAAGCACGAAATTTGAACATGAAGTTGTAAACAATGTAGGTGGGCCCAACAAAAAATTTGGGGTAAAAAAAACAAAAAAAAAATTGAAAATTTGCCGAGTGCCAGCTTGGCACTCGACAAAGACTGTCTTTGCCGAGTGCTGGTCCAGGGGCACTCGACAAATAATTTTTTAAAAGAAAATTTTCAAAAATGGTTAAAAAGTCTTTGCCGAGGGCCTAACGGTGATGCCCTTGGCAAAGATTGACGGCAGGGGATGGACGTCGTGTCAGGCGGTGTTGCCGAGGGCTTAGCCCTCGGTAAATAATTATTGTTGCCGTGTGCTTGTCTTTGCCGAGGGTCTGGCACTCGGCAAAGAGTCTTTGCCGAGGGCTGTTCTTTGCCGAGGGTCAGGCCCTCGGCAAAGACTCTTTGCCGAGTGCCCGAGCATTTTTCCCTCGGCAAATCATCAGGCCCTCAGCAAAGATGCTCTGTCCGGTAGTGAGCGGGCTATTGAAAATAGCGGTAACTTTTTTTCAACAGCTATGAGGCTATAGTGGCGTTATAACGGCGCTACGACGGTTAACGTTTTTGTATAGAAAATATGAAAAACACCAATAATTGATGAAAAAACATGGTAAATATGAATTTCAATGAACAAAAATATGTTTCTAAGGTTCCACAAGTTTAGATAACATTACTAATATGAGATTACAACATGGTTCATGAAAGTTCAATGTTTAATTATCCAAAATACCAAATTAGTAGCAAATGATAAGTAGGAAATAACAAATTAAATTGTCTATTAGTGATGGTAAAATTTGAAATAGCACCACTATTTCAACGTCAAAGCTATGCAATTAGCGGGGCTATAGCACATAATAGCGGTTAAAGTTGGCATAGTGGCACAAATAGAAATAGCTTAGCGTTGTGTCTCTCCGGCCGCCATAGCGCCGCTATGGCCTGCTATTTTTTTCTATGAGTTCAGTATAAATTAGCTTGTAGACTGTAGAGAATAAAGATGATAACAAAACGAGTCATGAAGCTTTAGGGGAAAACATAATAAGAGCTACGTATTGTTGTTTTCCCTTATAATACGACAATATATCGCGTGGAATTAAGCTGACAGCTGACCAAAGGATCACCTAACCAGATGCATCGAGAATTATACCGGTGAACTGAAGCAAGTGAACCTACTCATCCTATCTATGCATATATGGTCATCACATCATTTCTTGATCAAAAATCTAATAATACCGACAAATAGACCAATAATAATACACATAAATATAGTAATCTCACAGGGGCCAGTGTGCCAATTTATTCAATCTGACCAAAACAACCTTGATATTTTAGAACAACTCAGTCTCTGATTGTTGATCATAGATCAAGCAGAGTAAGTTGAAGCAAAGATAGAACGTAACAACTAAACTAGTTGCATCCAAGAAACGCTATAACTAAACTAGTTGCATCCAAGTACGTAGAAGCTAGCAGGCATCAGTATAGGCTAGAAGTTGAAGTGGTAGCCTAGTACTCGTCCACCACTTCCATCAGTCTACTGGCCACTGCACTCGCAAACACTGAAGAACCCTTGTGAATCTGCATCAAAGTGAACAAATTAATTAAAGAGAAAAAGTATATATTGTCATCTGAAAATTGCATTAATTTTTGAGCACGTAGCTAGGTACAGTAGCAAAGAACTTAAACCTCGGGAAAAGTAATGCATGAAATCGTCAGGATACAGAATTACAGATCGATGGCGTCTAATTAACGTACCTTAGTGTTGAACATATAGATGTGGCAGTCACCGATCTTGCCACCGGAGAGGTGGACGAGGTCAAGGCGGAGGCCGTCCAGCGCGCGCGACGCAGCCGCGAGGCACCCATCGCGGCGGCGCTTGGTGAGCTTGATGTTCACGTCTTCCTCCACGATCCGCACGTCTACGGACGTGTCCTTGCTCCGCCGCTGGATGTACGTGCTCCGGATCGGCTGCCGCTGCACGGCCGCCGGCGGCGGCGGCGGTGCCACCTCGCCCTCCGAGCTCTCCGCCTCACCGGTGGCCGCGGTGACCACCACAGCGGCGGGCGCCGCGTCCACGACGTCCCCCTGCAGCTCCCTCCGGCGACGCTTCTTCTCCACCAGCAGCGTCAGCTCCTCCACCGTCCTCCCAAGCTCCTGGATGTACTCAATCGCGTCCGAGATCACCGTCGCCCTATCAGGCTGCATCAGTGCCAAAAAATAAACAGCAAGAATCGTGAATTAATGTAAATTGAGGTCGATGAACAGAAGAGATGTTTCGTCAAGAAATTTGTTCCGATAGCAACCAAATAGAAATACTCCAGTACGCTGTACCTTTGTAACGTTGGGTATGAGGTGCATGAGGGCGGTGTACTTCTCGGTGAGCCGCTGCCGGCGCTGCTTCTCCTTCTTCTCGACGCCGTTGGCCAGCCCAGCATGGAAACCACCGCCCAGCGCCCTGCCCCGCTTCCTGCCGCCGGTGGCCCGTGGCGGCGGGGAGGTCTCAACAAAGGGCCCGCCGGGCATGTAGGCAGCGGCCGAGTCGTCGTCTTCGGCGGCCCCGAACACGAGGGCGCCGGTCCTCGTCCCGCGGAGGTACGGCTCGGCGGTGGTGTAGTGGCCGGCGCCGCCGTTGCCGCAGTAGTCGCGCAGCATGTTCATGGTGTGCTGGTGGTGCCCAGAGGGCGGCAGCGGCTCGTACTGCAGCGCCGGCTGGTGAGGATCGGCACCGCCGACGCCGAGGAAGTAGTCGATGGTGGACTGCGGCGTGACGGAATTATTGACCGCCGCCACGGCGTCCAGGGAGTGGAGCAGGTGGAAGCTCAGCTCTGCTGGGATGCTGCTCGCGACGCCGGAGACGGCGAGGTGCGGCTGGCCGGTGGCGTCCAGGTCCGGGGTTTCGTGCGCCATCAGGAGCTCGCACTGCGGGTGATACATCGCTCGCTGCTGCTTAATTGCACACTGAACTGAAACACACAAACAGAAATATAGATCAGTACATCAAGTTCCAACAATAATGATTCAAGAAATGGGGAGAAACTAAACAGCTTAAAACGAAGAAGATTGCGGACATGAGGAAACGAAAAGGAAGAAGATTGCGGACATAGGAAACGAAAAGGAAGTGCAGTGACTGATCTGTGAGCAAATAAAAGGATGAGTACTGGCTGAGATGGAATATAATGCATCATGAGTTCAGTACATGCAAGTGGTTGAAGCTTTGCCCTAGCTAGAAAAGGCCTTGCATTTCTGATTATACCCAACGAACAGAAAGCAAATAAAAGGAGATGGGCTGGGGAAGAACAACTTCGATCAAAAGTTCATCTGGTCGACGAAAATTGGATTGTGTAGGGAAAGGAATTAAGGAGATCGAGTTAAGTAATAACCAAAAACAAAACACAACAGGGTGCAATATAATAGCTAGCTAGCCCAAAGAACAAATGAACAGGCAAGACGCACATTAACAGGAGTACCAAACCTTTTTCTTCAGAAAAGAGATAGCAACACTAGCACTGAAGCAGTGCAAGATTAAACTAAGGAAGCTGGCGAGGTTGGTTATAGCTCTTGCCGATATATATGAAGTGGAGGGGTAGAGAGAGAAGAAGAGGGAGGGATCGGGTATATAGAAGGGGGCAACCTGATATTGGGTAGGAGAAAGCAGCTGTTGGTTCCCTCCTTGTGGATCGGCAGATCGACAGCGGCATCGCCGGGGCTGCCTTTCAGAAGGAAGAGCCAGTTTGTTACTGAGATTCCTCCCCGGAGGGCCCACTTGGCGAACCAAAAATCTGCCATACACCGCACACACTGACAATTCTAGTGGTACAGGCTCATGCAGGATTCAGAAAGGTGGCCTCGCATTGGCCATGTATGTACCCACACCGACATGCAACGATTTGGTTTCCTTGCGTATGTACACCACTACTTGCCTACCAAGGGAGGAGACCATGAGAGATTATAGCCAGCTGCAGATCGATATGACTACGCAAAAAGGGCATCATCACTGAGCTTAATTGGACCAGTGTCTTGTATTTTAGCCCCTACGAGAGTTGGTTGATGTTTAGGTGAGGTGTTAGTGTTGTCTTTATTTGAGTGCAACATATTGAGCTGCATAGTGTTTTGTTTTTGTTCACATACCAACTAGCCAAACGTAGCTCGTTATTTCCGAGGAAATTATAAGTCTAAGGTTTAATTATTTACCACAGTGTAAATAATTTACTATGTGCAAGTGAGATTTTTCTTTAGATAAAGAAAAACGTTGAGGCTCTTTTTGCACCATGATGCATACAACCACCGTCACTTACCACCATTACAAAATACTACTACCTAATGTAAAATCATAAAGTTTGAATGGCATAATAATAAACAAAAATAAAACGTGGTGGACGAGACAAGTAACATCAAACACATAGCCTACATGTACTGTGAAACCAATTGCAGAGAACTCCATGGCCACCACCTCCATGACATGGCCATATGGCATGCCTTCGTGAATCGTGATATCTTCTCACTATGCCTTGTTTTGCAACAATCTCTACAATATCAACCAATATGTGCCTCTAAATAAAATTTGCATATATAATTAAGAAAGATGTTACAGATAGTTTCGACATAACCATTCGCTCCTCTAAAGAGGGCACACAGCCACCTCAGAAGAACTTTTCTTTTGTTTAACCCCTGTATTGATGAGCCAATAATCATCCACAACAATCGATGTTAAATTTCGCGGAGCATCTAAACCAAGAGCAATTTTGATGTGCAAGTGAGATATGTAAGAGTAGGCTAGTTTGCCATGCTTTGCAAAGTCTTGGCTGCTCAGTTCTAGGGACTAATTTTTAGTCCCTGTCACATCAGATATTTGGACACTAATTTAAAGTATTAAACATAGACTCATTATAAAACTAATTGCACATATAAGACAAATTTGTGAGATGAAACTATTAAACGTAATTAGTCAATGATTCGACAATATGGTGCTACAGTAAACTCATATTTAGTCCTCCTAATTAACATCCGAACGTCTGATGTGATAGAGACTAAACTTTAGTCTCTCGATACAAACACCCGCGAAGATGCATCCTGACAGTTGAAATTAAATCTGTTGGTTTTCAGATTGTACATAACCAAGCTATAGCTAATTTCATATATCCACACGATCTAATAAAAACAAAAAACTTAGTAGTGAGACGACTCGCGTGTATACATTGCCCGGCCCTAACTGACAATAATACGTCCAAGGATCTCCCTTTTCCTACGAACCTGATCCGAGTAATCATTCATCGGTGCACACTGTGTACTGGAGAGAGAGAGAGAGAGAGAGAGAGAGAGAGAGAGAGAGAGAGAGAGAGAGAGAGAGAGAGAGAGAGAGAGAGAGAGGAAAACTGTAAGAGCATCATCATGCGATGTTAACCGGGCACGCGAGCTGTTAGACCGGTGCCCTCGGAGGTTGGCTCACGCCTTTTTCCATCTTCTCACTCTCACCTCATCAGCGCCCGTACGATCGAGCCCCATCCAGACGTCACATTTACACTCTGGTACAGATTAAGCTAATTACCATTACGTAGAGAAAATTAATAACAAACATATATATATATATATCATCACATAAATTATTTGTACCGATCGATCCATTGCATCACCAAATATTCCTGGACCAACGCAACTCCGGGCCCGGCGCTTGCTTTTTGACCAATTCATGCATGCTTCTTCTTGGTGAGATGTGGTCGATGCTCACCAGGCTTTTGCCTCGTCCTCCAACGTAGTACTACTAGCCTGAGGATAAGGGCATTGCCGCACCATATTTCTGATCGATCAACGTCGTCTATCATTGCAGATTTGCAGGCCCTCTTGTGACCTTTACGCTAGAGATTTTCGGCCCTTGCATTGTCCTTCCGAGATTGCTACTGCTACATGCATGGACATGCTACAAATATCCTGAGCAATATATGGCTTCCACTCCATTACTTCTTCTTTTTTTGGTGGGGCGCCTTTGGTGTCCCAGCATAGCAGGTCCCAAGCCCTGATAAAGGAGGAGGGTTGTGTTAGGTGTGGCGAGCCAATGTAAAAACTTAGCCACTTAAATAGAGATGAAACCCGAAAGAAAATCGTTGGGGCGTAACCCTCTTAGCGACGCGCCATATCGGAACCCGGGTATGGTGTTAAATGGGCAAGGGCCGGGTCGTCACCCCCGTGACGCGCCGTGTCGTGATCTGGGCATGGTGTCAAGTAACCAAGGATCGGGTCGTCGCTTCCTTAGTGGCGCGCTACATCGGCGCCTGGGTGTAGTGAAAAATGAGCAAGGGTCTTCGCATCAGAGTCGACAGGTGTGAAGGGTAAGGAAGCTAGTCGAACCAACTAGGATCCATTTAGGTAGTTGGAATGTAGGGTCACTTACAGGTAAGTTAAGAGAATTAGTTGATACCGTGACTAGGAGGCGTGTAAATATATTATGCGTTCAAGAGACTAAATGGAAGGGTCAGAAGGCGAAGGAGGTGGACAATACAGGTTTCAAGCTTTGGTATACAGGGACAGTCGCGAATAGAAATGGAGTAGGAGTTTTGATTGATAAGAGCCTCAAGAATGGTGTGGTGGGAGTGAGAAGGCAAGGAGATAGGATTATCTTAGTCAAGCTTGTCGTTGGTGATATGGTCTTGAACGTAATTAGTGCGTATGCCCCTGAAAGCTCTAGTTTGGTTTTGGTGAATTGATGAAACCCTAAGTGCTAACCTAGTTTATCAAGTGATCATGACATGGGTAGCACACTTCAAGTAGAGAAGCTAATGAAGATCATAGCATGACAATGGTGATGGCATGGCGATGATCAAGGGCTTAAACTTGAAATGAAGAAAGAGAAAAACAAAAAGCTCAAGGCAAAGGTATAAACCATAGGAGCTGTTTTGTTTTGGTGATCAAGACACTTAGAGAGTGTGATCACATTTAGGTTTGATAGCCGTACTATTAAGAGGGGTGAAACTCATATCGGAATGCGGTTATCAAAGTGCCACTAGATGCTCTAACTCATTGCATATGCATTTAGGATCTAGTGGAGTGCTAACACCCTTGAAAATATTTGTGAAAATATGCTAACACATATGCACAAGGTGTTTGCAGGGTTGAGATGGGTTTGGGTCCCTCTCTCCCTCCCGCCGAGCTTGCGAGGCGGGATTCGGCGTTTTCGGGAAAATAAAATGTCTATTTTCTATTGCGCCGGATGCAAAATTCTTGGTGATTGGCACATTTGAGCAAGGGTGAAGAAGTTAGAGTTGAAATGGAGTTGGTCGAAATGTTGCTGGCGTCGGTCTACTGACCGGACGCTGGGTCACTCAGCGACCGGACGCTGAAAGGCTGCGTCCGGTCGAGCTGTCAGACGGCACAGTAGGTAGGGTTGAGCACCGGACGCTGGTCTGCGTCCGGTCAAGGTGGACCGGACGCGTCCGGTCGAAAAAACATGTCTCGGGGAGCTTACTGGAAACGACCGGACGCTGGGGCTTCAGCGTCCGGTCAGTTTTACCGGAGCGTCCGGTCAGCTTCATAACCGTTGGAATCTGACGAACATCGTTTGAAGGGGATGACACGTGGCGTCCATCGGGCGACCGGACGCTGAGGGCCAGCGTCCGGTCAGTTTGACCGGAGCGTCCGGTCAGAGCGCGTTTTGCCCAGTGAAGGGGTATAACGGCTCTATTTGATGGGGGCTCTATTTATAGCCCCATGGCCGGCTCAAGGGAATTATCTTTGGCCATTTTCATTGACATAGCAACCTTGTGAGCTAAGCCAAAGCCCTCCCACTCATCTACATCATTGATTCATCATCATAGTGAGATTGGGAGTGATCCAAGTGCATTGCTTGAGTGATTGCATCTAGAGGCACTTAGTGATCGTGGTTCGCTGCGGATTTCGCTTGTTACTCTTGGTGGTTGCCGCCACCTAGACGGCTTGGAGCAGCGAGGATCGTCGAGCGGAGGTGGTGATTGTCTCCGGCTTCGATCGTGGTGATTGTGAGGGGTTCTTGACCTTTCTCCGGCGGAGCGCCAAAAGGTACTCTAGTGGATTGCTCGTGGCTTGTGTGATCCTCATCTTGCGTTGGTTGTGCGGCACCCTATTGAGGGTTTGGCGTGTGATGCCAATTAGCGCGTGAACCTCCAAGTGAGTGAATCGCCACAACGAGGACTAGCTTGCCGGCAAGCAAGTGAACCTCGGTAAAAATCATTGTCTTCATCATTGATTCCGAGGTGATTGGTCATCATTGTTATTCATCTTCATGATTGATTGGTTCATTCATCTACACGGCGGTATAACCCTCTTGATCACTCTCTTTACTTTACCGCAAACTAGTTGACAAGCTCTTTAGTGTAGCTAGTTGTGAGAGCTTGCATGCTTGGTTGGTGTGGCTCTTTAGTTAGCCTTTGAGAGCACACTAACATAGGGTAGTGTCATTGCTCTTGTGTGAATTGACACTATCTAAACTAGAATTGTGGTAGGTGGCTTGCATTTTGAGTAGGCTAGCGCAACACTCGCTTCGCCTCATAATTGTCTAACCATTTGGTTAAGTGTTGTTGTAGAAATTTTTATTAGGCTATTCACCCCCCCTCTAGCCATTAGGACCTTTCAGCCCCCCAAGTAGGCCTCGACGAGAGTGCTAAGAGACAGTTCTAGGAAGACTTAGATGTCCTGGTTAGAGCTATACCTAGTAGTGAGAAGCTTTTTATAGGAGGAGATCTTAATGGTCATGTAGGTACTACAAGCGCAGGTTTCGAGGCAGTTTATGGAGGTTTTGGGTATGGTAGTAGGAATCAGGAGGGGGAGGAAGCTCTAGACTTCGCGGTAGCTTTTGACCTGATGATAGCCAACACTTTCTTTAGAAAGAGAGAATCTCATCTAGTGACCTTCAGTAGCGGACAACACTATAGTCAGATTGACTTTGTCCTCGCAAGAAGAAAGGACAAACGAGCATGCTTGGATTGCAAGGTGATACCAGGGGAGTGTGTTGTTTCTCAACATAAGCTTTTGGTGGCAGATTTTCGTTTTCAGATGCGTGCCCGTAGGGATAAACAAGCTAAGATTGAAAGAACAAAGTGGTGGAAACTGAAAGGGGAGACGTCAGAGGTATTTAGGGAAAGGGTCATCAAAGGGGGCTCTTGGAAGGAAGAAGATGACATAAACAATATGTGGGACAAGATGGCAACCAACATTCGGAAGGTAGTCTCAGAGGTGTGTGGAGTAACCAAAGGAAGGGGACGTGAGGCTAAAGATACTTGGTGGTGGAACGAGGAAGTCCAAAGGGCTATTAAGGAGAAGAAAGAATGCTATAGACGCTTGTACCATGACAGGAGTGTGGACAACATAGAGAAGTATAAGGTGGCAAAGAAGACTGCAAAGTGAGCTGTAAGTGTGGCAAAGGGTAGAGCGTATGAGGATCTTTACCAACATTTGAGTACGAAGGAAGGAGAGAATGACATTTATAGGATGGCTAGGGTTTGTGAGAGAAAGACACGGGACTTCAACCAAGTTAAGTGCATTAAGGATGAAAGGGAGCATCTCTTGGTAAAGGAGGATGAGATCCGACATCGATGGCAAGAGTATTTTGACAAATTGTTCAATGGTGAGAATATGGACACAACCTTTCAGTTGGATGACTCTTTTGATGACACCAATAGGCGCTTTGTGCGGAGAATCCAAGAATCTGAGGTCAGAGAGGCGTTGAAAAGGATGAAAGGAGGTAAGGCGATGGGACCGGATGGTATCCCAATCGAGGTGTGGAGATGCCTCGGGGACATAGCTGTAGTATGGTTAACCAAGCTGTTCAACCATATTTTTTAATCGAACAAGATGCCTGATGAGTGGAGGAGAAGTATATTGGTACCGATCTACAAGAATAAAGGGGATATTCAAAGTTGTACAAATTACCGAGGAATTAAGTTGATGAGCCATACTATGAAGCTATGGGAGAGAGTTATCGAGCATCGCTTGAGAGCAATAACGCGGGTCTCTATGAACCAATTTGGTTTCATGCCCAGAAGGTCAACCATGGAAGCCATTTTCTTAATAAGACAAGTTATGGAGCGGTATAGGGAGAAGAAGAAGGACCTACACATGGTTTTTATTGACTTGGAGAAGGCTTATGATAAAATACCAAGGAATGTTATGTGGTGGGCGTTGGACAAACATAAAGTCCCAACGAAGTACATCGGGCTCATTAAGGACATGTACAGCAATGTTGTGACTAGAGTTCGAACAAGTGATGGAGACACGGATGACTTCCCGATTAGGATAGGACTACATCAAGGGTCAGCTTTGAGCCCTTATTTGTTTGCTTTAGTGATGGATGAGGTCACAAGGGACATGCAAGGGGACATCCCTTGGTGTATGCTTTTCGCGGACGATGTAGTGCTAGTTGATGAAAGCCGGACAGGAGTGAATCAGAAACTGGAGTTATGGCGGGAGACTTTGGAGTCCAAAGGTTTTAGACTTAGTAGAACTAAAACTGAGTATATGAGATGTGACTTTGGCACTACTACTCAGGAGGAGGAAGATGTTAGTTTGGAAGGTCAAGTAGTGCCTAGGAAGGATACCTTTCGATATTTAGGATCAATGCTACAGAGGGATGGGGATATTGATGAAGATGTTAGCCATAGAATCAAAGCAGGGTAGATGAAGTGGCGGCAAGCGTCTGGTGTCCTATGTGATAAAAGGGTACCATAGAAGCTAAAAGACAAGTTTTATAGGACGGCGATTAGACCTGCTATGTTGTATGGTGTAGAATGTTGGCATGTGAAAAGACGACATATTCAACAGCTAAGTGTCGCGGAAATGCGTATGTTGTGTTGGATTTGCGGTCATACAAGAAGGGATCGAGTTCGGAACGATGATATACGTGAGAGATTAGGGGTAGCGCCAATTGAAGAAAAGCTTGTCCAACACCGGTTGAGATGGTTTGGACATGTGCAACGGAGACCTCCAGATGCACCGGTACGTAGTGGAATCCTAAGTCAGGATAGTAACGGGAAGAGAGGCAGAGGAAGACCGAAGTTGACTTGGGTAGAGGCAATAAAAGAAGACTTGAAAGAATGGAATATACCCAAAGACTTAGCCTTAGATAGGAGTGCTTGGAAGACAGCTATTCATGTGCCTGAACCTTGATTGCTTCTGTTGGGTTTCAACTCTAACCTACACCAACTTGTTTGGGACTCAAAGGCTTTGTTGTTGTTGTTTGTGTAAAGAAGCATATTGGCGAGCACTGTCGTTTTGGCAACACAAATACATGGTTTTGCCGCGGTTTCAGTCATCTCCGACAACCAACGGCTGTGACTTTGACAGAGTCAAGAAGGAAAAGAAGAAGAACAAACAATACGTAAAAAATGATTTTTAGCAACGGTTCGAATTTTTTTTGTAGAGACAGCTGGTGATGGAGCTGCCCCTACAGTGGCGTGCTCGGATGCCCAGATACCAGCTGTTCCTACAAATAAAACAGCAGGAGCGGCTGGTGATACGAGCCGCCCCTACAAATGGAGTCTGATTTGTAGGGGCGGCTGAATCACTAGATTGAGCCGCCCCTACAAATGTCCCCGTATATATAACTCCGATTTGCAGGGGCGGCTCAATCACCAACCGCCCCTACAAATGGCCCACGTATAAAACAACTGCAGCACCTTCTTTCTCCTCGGGTCACTCACTCCAACCCATGAAAAAAAGGTGGGGAGGCCTTGGGGCACCTCCAAAAAATTGCTCTACTTAGGGGGAAAGATTTTGGTCTCAAATCCTTTGGTGGAGAGGTTGTAGTAGGTAAGAAAATGCTATTCCACATTTTTAAAGTTTTAATGGTTGGTTAGTGAGTAATTAGAGTTTTGTTTTTCTCTTTCTTCTATGGTGCTTGAGCTACTTATGAAGCAAATTAGACCCAAGTTTTAAATGTACTAGGGTAAATTAGGGAGGGGAACAAGATCATACCCTTATTTGGTCCATGTTTTTTGATTTTAGTGAACAATTAGTTAGTTTTATAGACGTTTCATGTGCATGTGGATCTAGATCTAGGGTTTGGTTTTTTTATTAATTTCGTTTTTGTAAATTTATGATTGATGAAATTGGACTAGGGTTTGTATAAAAGATATTGGGTAAAGTATAATTGTTGCTAATTGTTGTCTTTGAAATTGTTTATTATAATCAATAAATATATATTTTAATTATTTATGGATAAATGGGCCATTAATTAATTTTCCTCTACCATGGTGTGTTTGTATGCTTCATGTAATTATATTAGATTTATATTCATATATATCTGAAGTATATACAATTATTCTCAAGTAATTATTAATTTATTTCATTTTTATATATATCTGAATAAGTAGTCCTTTAATGTTTGTTTTGTTGTTGTTGTAAAAGATGGAGTACATGAACTCTTGGATGTATGGTTCGTTAAGGTTCAAGGCAGGTTTCCGTGAAGAGGTGGATAAATTTATTGAAGCCGCAAAGAAGCATACAACAACATTGAAAGAGAATAAGGATACAATTATTTGCCCATGTAAAGATTGCAAGAACCGTATGGCATGGACAAATGTGATTATCATCAGATCACATTTGATTATACGAGGATTTGTTGAGGACTACACAGTGTGGATTCATCATGGTGAAATGGTTATTGTTAACGACAAGGATAAGGACGAATACGATGACGAAACCATAGAATCCCTGTCCCAATATTCAGCAGAGCTTGATGCACGAATGTATTTTGAGTTTGGCAATGAATAAGGTGGTGATGCTGGTGGTTGGGATGGTAACGACGAAGGTGGTGCCAATAATGATGGTGGAGCACATATCGGGGATGAAGATAATTTGGAGGACATGATTCGGGCCCATGGACCAGAGATTTTACTAAATAGCCTGAAAGGTCTAGAAAATTTGGAAAGGGTGACAAAAGCATCGAAGGAGACTGTGTATGGTGTTGAAAAGGGTTGTCCGACACATTGAACATTGCTATGTTTTGTGCTTGAGCTGCTCATCCTGAAGGCTAAGTACGACTGGTTAGACTGTAGTTTCAATGATCTATTGCATCTCCTGTCATGGGTGCTTCCACAACCAAACTCAGTTCCCGCCAACACATACCAAGCAAAGAAGGTCATAAGTCCATTGACAATGGGGGTTGAAAAAATTCATGCATGCCCCAACCACTGTATACTTTTTTGTGGCGAAACGTTCAAGTCACTAGATAAATGTCCTCGGTGTGGGGCAAGCCGATACAAAAACAATGACCTTTACGGTGGGGACGAAGCCTCCACGGGGAAAAAGAGGAATAAGAAGGGTACAAAAAAAGGTGGTACAAGAATCTCAGCCCTAGAGGACACTCTATTAGGCAACGATGCAAAGCAGAGAAGAATTCATGCCTTGGTAATGTGGTACCTGCCAGTGACCGACCGCTTGAGACGTATCTTCCTAAACCCTAAAGAAACCACACTCATGACATGGTGGGATGATGAGTGCAAGGTGGATGATGATAAGATTGCACACCTGGCTGATTGTAGTCAGTGGCAAAGGTTTGATGAGAAGCATAAAGAATTCAGCGATGACCCAAGGAATGTACGTTTTGGCTTGAGCACCGATGGAATGAATCCCTTCAATGAGAGGATGAGCGACCACATCACATGGCTAGTGATCTTGACCATGTACAACATCCTAGCATGGTTGTGTCAGAAGAGAAAGTACCTTCTCCTCACTATTCTTATTTCTGGCCCTAAACAAACATACATTGATATAGACGTGTTCCTCGAGCCTTTGATGCAAGAAATGGAGAGGCTATGGAGGCATGGGGAGCAGATGTACGATGCGTTCTGAAAGAGGACTTCATATGTAGAGCAATGATATTTGTTACTACCATTGATTACCCCACGCTGCTTGCTTTGTTTGGACAGATCAAAGGAAAGATGGGATGCTTGGTTTTCTTGGATGGTACTATATGGGTGTACCTGGATGTATCCAAGAAGATAGTTTACCTAAGGAACCGATGCTTCTTAAAGACAAGTCACAAGTACCGCAACAAATTGTCCTTTAGATTTTATGACAACGCCCCGGAGATTGAACCCCCTCCGGAGAGACGTCATAACGGAGAACATGTGTATAAAATGGTGAAAAATATACGCGTCGTCTATGGAAAGAAGAATCCAGATGGGACGAACAGAGATAGAAGCACATCTCCTATTGAAGGAGTACCTTTCAAGAAACAATCGATCTTATTTTAGTATCTACCTTATTGGCCAAACTTGGAGGTCCCCCATACCATTGATGCTATACACGTGCAGAAGAATGTCTTTGAGAGTCTTATTGCTACCTTGATGGACACAGGCAAGTCAAAGGATGGTTTGAAAGCATGGAAAGACATGGTGCAACTAAACGTGATGCCACAGCTTCACCCAGTACCTGAGGCTAATGGAAAATACACTCTGCCTGCATTGTGCTTCTACCTAACACCAGACGCAAGATAGCTATATGCACTTTCCTGAGGGGGATCAAAGTCCCGACTGTGTTTTCAGCAAATGTGAAGAAGCTAGTGTCGATGAAGGACTTGTCAATAACACACTGCAAGGCTCACAATTGCCATGTGATGTTGATAGTGTTTCTACCTATTGCAATCAGGGCTATAAAGCTAGAGTTCTTGAAAATGGCCATCACCCGCATGTGCTACTTCTTTTTGAAGATCTCACAGAAGACGATTGGCAAGCAAGAGCTGAGTGACCTATATGAATTTGTGGTGGAGACACAAAATTAACTGGAGATGTGTTTACCTCTTGCTTTTTTTGATATAATGCCACATCTCATGATTCACATGGCTCATCAGATACAGGCGCTGGGCCCTTGCTACTTGCATGAAATGTGGTCCTACGAGCGGTTCATGTCGATTCTAAGTCGATACATGCATAATCGAGCATACCAGAGGGCTCCATGATAGAGGGTTACAGTACTGAAGAAGTCGTCGAGTGCTGTCAAGAGTACCTAAAAGTATAGAAAGGGATCGGTAAACCCGATTCTCGTCACAAAGGTAGGCTGGCTGGGAAGGGCACCAGTGGTAGAAAAGTGTTCATCGACCATGATTACAAAGAGGTGAGTCGGGCGCATTATAGTGTCTTGTAGAGTACACAACTGATGCAACCGTACATTAATGAACACTTGGCTATCATTATGGCGGAGAGAAATAACCGTTCGGATGATTGGGTCATGAAACAACACAAGCAGCGACTAACTACATAGTTGAAGGACCAAAACATACCGCCTGGAGAAATCATAGACTCTATTACCATCCGTAGGTTAACGGAGGGGCTATCGAGACAAGTGACATCTTGGAATGCTTATGACATCAATGGGTATACGTACTATACCCACGCAAAGGATAGTAAATATGAGAACCAAAACAGTGGCGTTCGAATAGAGGCTCTCGATGGATTAGGGTGAAAGATCCAATACTTTGGCATTATTGAAGAGATATAGGAACTTGACTATGAAAGAGATATAACGGTGGCCCTGTTTCGATGCCGCTGGATCAAACAACACCAACTGAACGAGATTAGATTGAGAGTCCTAGACCTCAAGAATCTAGGCTACCAAGATGACCCTTGGGTGCTCGCTTCACATGTCGCACAAGTTTTCTATATGTCTGACCTACAAAGTAACCTCCCCCCAAAGAAGAAAACAAATCACATGGTTGCCTCCAGAAAACAGCACATTACTAGAGTTGATGGTGTGGACGATGTTGAAGCTTACAATAACTACGATGAGATGCCGCTATTCACAGACTTTCCTAAGAAGATCAGTGTTGTGGAAAAGAACCTACCCAAAGACATATTGCCATGGGAACGAAAATGTGTCAAGGGAAAGTCGTTACAGCGGGCTAGCTAGTTGTTGAACGTGGAGTGTTTATATAAGTGTGTGTTTGTAAGACTTTATTTATGGATACGTGTGAGACTATATATTTATGTACGTGTAAGACTACATATTTTTGTATGTGTGTGAGACGACTTTTATGCATGTGTGTGACACTACCCTTTGCAATATCCAGATGACTCTATTTGAGCATCCACTCTATTACTACTAAAACTTTATGAAATGAAGAAATGACCAAAATAAAAGTAGAAAATCTTAACGAGTTATACAACTTTTATATTCATCACCTTTACAGATGAAATCATTTAGTGTTTGAAAATCAGGTTTGAAGCTGTCATTTTTTGAAATTTAAAATTTAAATTGTTCAAAATTAGTGACAAAGATAGATGACTAGACTAAAATGATAGAGCATGATTTTATAAAATTTAAGGAAAAAAATCATCACATTTGGAGTTAGTATGAGGGAGAAAAACTAGTTACAAGTTTCTGCCACAGATTAAAAAGAGAAATCACACATGTTCATTATTGATCATCATGAACAGTTGTGCTTTTACTTGTTAATCTCTGAGTTAAATTTGTAACTAGTCTTTCTCCCTCATACTAACTCCAAATGTGATGATTTTTTTCCTAAAATTTTCTAAAATCTTGCCCTATCAAGTTAGTGTGTTGATTTGGTCATTCTTTTCATTTGACAAATTTTAAGCACTTCAATTTTTCAAATTTAAAACATAACAAATCATCCTGACTATAAATCCAAGGGTGCACGGGTGTTGTCTGTTGTTGGGCGCTCACTTCTCCTCCGACGCTGTTAGGCTGCCCCACCGACGCCGCCTCCCGCACCTGTCGCGATGCCGGCCCGTGCCCCTTCCCCGCACCCGCGCGCCCCATCTCCGCACCCGCGCGCCCCCTCCCCACACCCGCGCCCCCTCCCAGCACCCGCGCGCCTGCTCCTCCCCGCCCTAGGGTTTCCACCGGCGGGCGGCCTCCGCGCACCTCCACCGGCGGCCGGCGGCGCACCCACCCCTTCTTCGGCTTTTATCGGTCTCTTCGCCGGCGACGAGCACACACTAGGTATTCCCACCCCTTCTCTGCCCTTCCCTCCGTGCGAAACCGAGCCCCAAACCCTTGACTTAAAGCTACTTGCCTATTCGGCTATTTGATGCCGGCTAACTTCAAACTTATGCAAATATTATCTTGTGTGTGTACCGACCCTGCCCTCGTATCCTGCAGTACTGCAGTCGAATCCTTAAATTCCTTCTAGTTTCATTCAAAACCCGAGGCTGTCTTGTCAATTTTATGAATCTCAGTGCAATAGAGATCAAGTCCTTGCAATGTCATGCACTATGATTCATATTGGACTCAATTTCATGTCCAAATTTCAAGTCTCTAGCTTAGTTCACCCAGACTGTTGTCAGATGTGTTTGTTTTGCTACTGTTGTAAACTTGTCAGGTAGCTTACCTACCTCAATTTTATTCTATGTTTCACATGAAAAGTTTAGGTGCCGTGTTAATCCTGTTCTGATTGGCACACAGTGGATGCAGCGCGTTCAACCATTCTCATCGTCATGTAATGATTGCAACCTGTGAAATCAAGGGTCTAGTTTGCAGAAGCAATCAGATCGATAGGAATGGGCTTTCAGGTTAAGACTAAAAAACAATCTCATAAATAATAATAGCAGCTGTAATGGATATCAATAGAGTTCAAACTTCAGGAACTTGTTTCTGATGGGCAGACCCAACCCAACTAGCGTGTCATCCATATAGGGTCTAGCCTTGCATCTCTTTTGGGCAAAGAAGAGACCAGCTCTGAATCATCCTCATTAAGAGCAAATTGCTTTCTTCATTGCTGGCTGTTCGTGCGTAGAAAGATCAAATTGATTCCCCGCCCAACAAATGAATCAAATTGCTTTCTTCATTAAAATCAAAATTTGATCTGGCTGTTCGGGGCTTCGTGAGTCAGAGCTGTTAATTGCTTTCTTCATTAAGAGCAAATTGCTTTCTTCATTAAGAGCAAATTACTTGATTCATTGCTGGCTGATTCAAGTGGGGAGTTCATGTCTTGAGTAGAAAGATTTTAGTTATTACTATATACTGCGCGTGCGCAGCTCTGACTCACAGCACGCGCGCCGGAATGAACATACATCTAATTATATATATATATTATTCGGCACCTAGAGATGATTAGGAAATTAAACAAGCATGGAACCAATGATCATATTATATTCGACGGGATAGACTATCCGGTCATCATCCTGCAGATCTCTTCTAGGCCTCCTTCCTCCTTAGCTTACTGTGATTACGCCTACGGCTCACTTATATATCTGCCTACTATGGGTTTTGAGGTGATGGAGGATTAATTGGAGGTGGGGTTTCTATAGAGGTATAAAGCATCTTTTTATTTGTTTTTCTCTCAACTCCATAGCAGAACTACGCGCCATTTTGCTATTATATTAAAAAACTAAAAAGGAATCTTTTCCATTGCGAAAAGATAACCACTACTACAATAATTCTAAAAAAACCACTACTACAAATAAGAGCCAGCTGGTTTCTGGCGTGTGCTGGGTTTGGTCTCTTTCAAACTGTGCTGTAACTGAAATGATGTTATGGTCTTTTACGATAATGGAAGGCCGGGGCGATCTGCCCTCGAACTCTAAAACAAAGAAAGAGCCAGCTGCAAAATACTTCGATGACCCTAGCAGTCAAACGTAGTGGAGTGCGTGGTAGAGTGTGCACAATCATTTCACTGTTCCAGCTTTCATGCATGGTTGTGTTCCAGCGTACGTACGTTAAGCTTGCTTAGCTAGCCCCTTGGCAGGATGTAGTCCACGTCCACCGGGCGTGCGTCCGGGCGTCATCACCATCTTAACCATCTAGGCCACCACACTCGTCTCTCCAAACCAGCCTCCTCTCTTCTTTCTGTTACACAAAGGACAACTGATGCTCTCACCCTTCTAAATTATAGAACGTTTCGGCTTTTCTAGAAGTTTTCTTCTTCTTCTTTGCACGACTAGGGAGATTCATTCATCAAATACTTCCTAGATTACAATCTGCGATCATCAGGTTCTCAATGCAAGTCGGGCTAACATGTGACCAACCGGACTGTCATCACCTGTGACCGGCTTTGCCAATGTATGAGCTACTCTATTACATTTTGGATTAATGAAGCTCTTAAATGAATCAAATTTGCTCTTAATGAAGATCAAACTTAGATGGCTCTTGAACTCTTGAAAATAGACTGTTTTATATATGCCAACAGTTTTAATATATGCTTATATATGCCCACTGTTTTATATATGCACAGTGAGTCTTCTTGCAAGTTAATAAATCATATTTCCTTCATTGCTCATTTAATATGTCAACAAATTGGCTTTATTTCCTATCACATTGTCAACATGGTACTACTGATGCTTGTATTCTATCACATTGGTCTTATTAATGGCTTTATTTCCTGGAACACATTGGCTGCTGCTCTTAACTACACTGCTGGCTGCTACTTCTATACTACTGTCCTACTGCCGTTCTACTACTACTCTATACTACTCTAGTGTTGGTTGCTGCTCTGCCCTCTTCCCTATACTCTTAGAAACTACTACTGGTACTAGCTGGCTGCTAGCTACTCTACTTGCTGCTAGCAACTCTCCTACTACTACTAGCTGGCTATCTAAGTTAGCAGATTTTGATCTGCAGGGGTCTTCCAACCATGTGGCAGCAGTCAACTGTTTTTTGGCTAATTTTTCTATCCTCTATGTTTGGGAAGCAGTAGCCACTTGTTTTTACACATTTTTCTCTGTATGTTTGTTAAGTAGCTATTGCTTTTTTTTTGCCAAATCTCTCCTCTCCTCTCCTTTGTTTTGCCGATGATGAAATTGTCTAAGTCTATACATTATATGGAATATGGGCTGATGATCAAGAACTTGTGAGGAACTTGTCATCATTAGCAGACGCCCCTACATTACATTCTCCTCTCTTCTCTGTTATGATGCCTTGATTCTCCAAGTTCAAGATCAGATGATGATTGACATATTTTCTAAGGCCTCTACTACTGCTACTTCTCGTTTTTTATATATTGTTGTTTTATAGGACTACTTTGGTTTATAGACCTTTTTGATTTCTTATACCTTCTCGCGTACTTAAAGCACACTTTCTTGTATCTATTAGAACAAAGCACAAAATAATATTGCGGACACCAGATAGTGCAGCCCGATGCCCCGAGCATGATGAGCAACCAATCTATGAGGAGCAAGCACGAGAGGACTAGCTTACTCAGGAGCAGTTCGATAACGAGGTAGAAAAGGATCTAGAAGTGATGATTACTCAGGAGCTGTGTGACGAGGATGAAGGGGAAGTAGAAGGAATATCAGGAGAGGCTGCTGAAGGCGAAGAAGAAGAGGATGATGATGATGAGGACTCAGAAGAGGGATGTGTAAGTCCCGAGGATCCTTTCCCATGTGAAGCCAGAAGGAGGCCAACGGAGGAAGATTTGGACAAGGATTTTGACCCGAACAAGGAGGTAGGGAAAAAGCCTTAGCTTATAAATTTTACTAAATCTTTAGCTGTGTTACCTCTGCTAACACTTTGACCTGTCGTGTATACAGGTCCCTCCTGAAACTTGGAAAAGACGACGTCGACGTCCGTGACATCTCGCTAGACAAGACGGAGTAGAGGAAAGGAGAGTAGAGGCAACAGCCACAGAGACGGATCACGATGCCTCTGCTCCACAACCTCAAGACACAACTACGACTACCAAGCCTAAGAGGAAACGAGGGGATAGAAAAGAAAATCTATATCCAGATAAGGCATGCAATGTGATAACAGAGGTCGGGCCAGCAGGGGAGATCCTTGAGCCAAAGGAATTAAGAGGATGATTCTGTAATGCGATCGGGGCTCTAGTAAGAGATAAATTGAACCCAGCAATCCCTAACTGGAAAGAGGTACCAGAGAACACAAAGAATGCACTATGGGATGGGCAACTGAAGCTCAATTTTAGATTTTCGGAGGGTAAGCACGAATTGGTAAAAAAATGCTTTCAGGATGATGGGAGAGTCATTCCAACATTGGAGGTCGGAGCTCGACACGAAGTATATCCAAAAGAGGTTAACTCCCTTCAACAAGTTTGGCAAAATAACTCCTAGTCAATGGGAGGAGCTCGTGGCTCAGAAGACTTCACCGGAGGCATTGGAGCTCAGTGCCCGTAACACCGAGCTGGCGAAGAGGAACAAACACCACCATCATCTAGGCCTCGGTGGCTGCTATGCCAAGGAAGAGCAGTTTAGGAAGATGGATGAAGAGGCCACAGCTGCTGGGAATATCGATGTGACGAATTTGAAGGTACACTTAAGGAACTGGATATATGCGAGGAGTACAGAATCATCCGGCGGTAATCTTAAGTTTGATAAGCCGGAGACCCAAGAGGCAGTATCAAGGATACTAAAATATGCTGAAGACAAGGAGAAGTGCTCATTCAATCCTTCCAGAGAGAGGGACGAGCTTAGCCTTGGCTTGGGAAACAAGGAGCACACAGGCCGCACCAGGGGGCTAGGGAAAAGGATGACCTGGAAGCAAGGATTCGAAGAGGACAGGCACATGTACAAGAAACATGGCAGAGATCGGGAGACTAGTCTTGAGCTCCAAGTGAAGGCTCTAGTTGCGAAGGCGCTGGAGGAGCAAGGACTATCTACGGAGCCATAGATATTAGTGACGCCGCTGGGAGAACTGCATTAGTTGGTAGCCCTCCGAAAGTTCCTAGCAGCCAAGGTTCCACTGCAGCCACAACCCCCGTCGATCGCATACGGGAACCAACTAGTTGCACCATGGTGTTTCTCAGCGGCCGACAGAACACTGTGATGGAGGTGGCAATGGGTGTGGCATATCCTCCCGGTGGCTTACACCACAATAATAAGATACCGTCGGACTACACTAGGGTCGAGGTGCATACAGTGAAGCCCGAGTTCATGCAGTGGAGGATAGACTACGCAACTCCCGAGGGGCTAGTATTACTCAGAGACGTTATAGGGCAGTTCATCCTCTGGCACAAATGGGACATTATATTGACTGCTTCTTCGCCGCCTCCCCCTCTCCCAAATTTAGAGCGAGTTGTTGAGGTCGGGGAGATATTTTCATCATCTCGTGATCCCCACATTCCTGAGATGCCACATTCTTCCCCACCTCCTAGCGAGCATGTGCCTGATGAGATGCCACAACCTTCTCCAGCTCGTACCGAGCAAGTGCATCATGAGATACCATAGTCTTCTCAACAAGCACAACCGAGATATGAACAACGAGTGCCTCCTGAAGAAGGTGATGCACAAGAAGATGAGGATGTGCCTGAATGGGAACTTCGAAAGAAGCATCCAATCACCATAAGCCCAGTTTATGTTCCGATCAAAGACGTCTCGTCGGTGTTCAAGTGGTTTTCCCATGACCAGTTCAAGCCTGAGAACCAAGTTAAAAAAGTCGCATCACGAGGTTCTGAGAAGGCCGTCACTAGCAAACTTCACCAAATTGCAAAGCAGTATCCAAATATTGATGCCAACGAATGGTCAAAGGATTGCCCGAAAACATGTGAAAGAGGCAAGCCCTTCCTACCAAACCAGGACATCCAGCGCCTACCACTTGGAATGAGAAGGTTCCATGATTGGTACTTGCGTGTTCTCCCAACGAGCATAGATCTCATACAAGCATGCTTCCTCACCGGCACATTTGGAAGCCCAGTCAGAAAAATTGTCTTTGACTTCAATGACATGCAAACATGCTTTCACCTGGGAGAAATGGAGATGAATCTAATTCACACATGGTGCCTGTAAGTCCTTGTCCTTCCGATATGATATGAATGTAATCTTTGAATTTTGTTATAACTAACCCACGTCGTGATTTGTAGAATGCAAGTGCACATTATCAAACAAATGTCAAGTGTGAAAGCCAGGTATGTAGACCCTCAAGCTATAGCCCAAACAAATTTTAATTACCCTAAACGGTGGACACTGGATGCCAAAGAGCTAGCTGCTGTAAAGACTCTTTGGGAGAAAGAGCGCATCCGTACGGCGAAACTAAGGGAAGAGTCCATTAAGGTTGCGGCATACATTGCCCTGGCTTTCAAAAATCTCCAACAACACTCTACTATATGGCTACCATACAACTTCGAGTAAATTCAACTCTATACTTAAAGCTTTGTTCGATATATTTTATTCGAAGCAAAACAGCTTATCTAGTTCTATGATTAAATCCATGCAGCAACCACTAGATTTGTATAGCCGTCGATGTTGGGAGGAGCATGGCATGGGTCTTTGATTCATTAGATAGGGACACGATGACATACAAAGACTTAATATCGATTCTCAAGACGTATATATATCGATAATCCTCATTAGTTTATATGTTTGTATACAAACTTGTAACGTTCACTTTTGGATACTAACAAGTTGTATTTGCTAAAATAATTTGAACATGGCATTTAGGTTCTATGTCACTAATCATCACGGAAGGCATGATCTAGCAAGGAAGGAAAAGCTGGCTATAAAAACACTATGTGCGGTAAGTGTAACTTACTTCTTCGGTACTCCGTTACATAGCTGTCAAAAGCATTACTTAACATTTTCATATGCAAAACACATAGTGCCCCAAGCAGAAGCCTAGGAGCGTACATTATGGATACTATATATGTTCTATGATGAGTAACACCGGTGTCTACAGAAGACACCCCTTAAGGGTAAGTTTGAACATCTTCACCCGTAGTATAAAAACTTCGTACATGGTATGAAATACTAAACCAAAACTTGTTCTCTTGTGGTGGAGAGAAGAGAAAGGAATGAAAAGAGGCCCATATAAGGATGACCAACTCTTAGAGCTCGTCGGCGACCTTTGCAACTTCATATTGGACCAGATTGTACACGTCAGAGGCGCCTACCATTACCGAGAGTCTGACTTAGGTAGAAATCCTCAGTACCAACACCTTCGTGAGACTGAAAGGCTAGCTCTAGGACGTTGATAACAATGTGTATGGAATTTGTATATTTAATGATGGATTGTATATATTCTTGTGAATTGGACTTGTAATTGTAGTTTATATAATACTCTTGTGCTTGTAGTCGCAGTCGCGGGGCGTTCGGCAACGCGAACGCGGTTCGGAACGTTGGTCGCGGGACGTTCGACAACGCGATTTTGAATTGTAAATTTGATTTTTTTTTTGCGGGAAAATGTACTGTAGGGGCGGTTCTAGATTGAACCGCCCCTACAAACAGGTATTTGTAGGGGCGGTTGGTACTACAGCCGCCCTACGGCCTAGGAACCTACAAATGCATGATTTGTAGAGACGGTTCGGTAGGGGCGGCTAGTCAAACCACCCCTACAAAGGCTTACCAGCCGCCTCTAGAAATACTTTTTTGTAGTAGTGAAAAAAAACTAGTACTAATTCAAGTATTATTTGGGGTGAGGCAAGCTATGATGGTATGATCTCATCACCTCTGCAAGAAAGGCTCCATCATGCATGGCCGTTGGAATAAGTCAGGAAAGGTTAGTGGTAGTGGGGTTTGAGTTTGACCTGTGATCACACCCCGTGAGATCAAAGAACAAGACCATATCTTGCATCAGTCTTCAGCCATGCATAGCCGGACCGGCCGGCAACATGTTTAGTTGAAAAATTGAAATTCCGAAGCCATTTTGAATGTTTTGTGAACGTGTAGAGCTAGACTGCAATTGCCCATCAACGTGTAATGGGCCGGTAGGGATGTTTTGGCCCAGGTCGAATAAGAAACCAATAAATAGAAGAAGAGAAGGAGTTTGGCTAAAAAATAAAAGTATTTTATCCCAAATAAAGTTCGAAAACATTTATATTTTTCTAAACCAGTTTCCAAACATGTTTTCAACCTACTTAACTATAATAACTTTTCAAACTTACTTAAAAGTTCAAATTTTATTTACAAATACCTTTGCAACAAAATTTTGAAACACATTTTTCTAAACATTTTTACATTGTCTTAAGTATCGTTTTTAAACAATTTTGAACTAAATTTAAAACAATAATCTTGAACTAAATTTATACTTAGTTTTTTTTAAAATAATTCATTATATTTTATACTTTCTTTCAAAACATATTTATGCAAAGATTGTAAAGTAAAATTAAATTTATTTTTGAAACAAAAAACAAGGACCTAATTTCAATTTGTTTTGAAGTCTAAATTTTGAAATTTTATTATTTATAAATTATAAAAAATTAAATTCATTTTTAGCATAATAAATAAATACAATCGCTATGAACACAACAAATAAATCAAATTGAATTAAAAATTTAGAAATAACATTTTGCCCTATATTATTTCACAACAAAATAAGCTTGGGAAATTTTAGAGAATGTTTAAATCAATTATTTATTTAGTGTTTTCTATGCACATCCTAATCTAAAACTTTTTAGTGGTGACAATATGACAATTCTTAGTTACGAGTGTTACTACATTTTGATCTCCCAACTCCTAAAAATGCTTATGAAAAACAAAAGCACCTAAGGAAATAAAGATATTTGTATGATACGTCCTTGTCCCCAAATAAGTGTCGTATTGGATTATGTGTCAGTCAAACTTTTACTAAATTTATAAAAAATATTAGCAATATGTATATCTCCAAATATATTTATTATGAAAATATATTTAACAATTAATCTAATAACTAGGAATTTGACATGCACGTCTAAATAAACTAGATGGATTCTCCGCATGTTGCTACGGGATATCTTGTATGTATAAGACTTAATAATGTTGGCATCACTAAGAAAATGTTTATATTTTACATGACATCGAAATTATGTAACAGAACCGTCTAATTTATAAGAGCACAAGTATAATGCAGCCCATAAGTAGTCGCACTATCATACTTGAGCCCATATAAACCCGATAGTCCGTCGAGTACCACAAAGGGTCTCGATTCATCGCTAACATACAACCAAGATCGTACATGATTCAACATACATGCCATATGTTACATAGAGTTCACAAATACATTGCTATACATCATAGTGCGATTAAAGTTATTACAAACTAAGTTTAAATAAAATAGTAGCGAAAGCAAAGTAGTTTTTAAACCAACATCTCACACCATTGTTTAATATAAGCCAGTTTATGATCATCACCCACAAAAACATCACAGATAAGATATATAAGTAAAAGCACCTTGCTCGGGGCCTACTCCTCGTCCACAGCGGGATAGAAGCAATTAATACAATAGCCATGATAAATAGTGTTATCTGCAACAAGTGGAAAATAAACTCTGAATACAAGAAGGTACTCAGCTAGACTTACCCGTCATAAACTAGAAATAAAGTGACTCCAAGGATCATGCAAGGCTTTATAAGTGGAGCTAGCTTGACAATATTTTACATAAAAAACCACTAATTCAGCTATACATTTTATAATTCGGTCATCAAGTTAATTATAACTATTCATCTCTAGATTAGCAACTAACCTATGCCAAACATGTGGTATATTAGTAGTGACAGAACAATAGTAACCATAGCAATTTATTATATAATTCTCAGAACCATTCCACTTGCCATTATCACTACGATAGAAGGAAGCTCAGACAAGTTTCTCACTATCCGGGAGCGATGGTGATTCGAATCGATTGCAACCAGCTGGGCAGTATTCCTAACACAAACCCAGGTAGATCAGATCAACGGTCACCTTAGGTCACCTTTGGTACAACTCGGGTCTAATTCACGGGTTCAATCAGCGCCGCACAATCAGAGACACTACCGAATGCCAGGTCGATCAGGACTCTAACCTGCTCTTGGCCTCACACCGGCTCCCCGCACATCCTTACTACCTCCACTGTGCGCACTCTAATAGAACAAGGCCTGGCCTGAGTTGAGTTAGTCGGCTTCACGGTCGGAACGAGTTATCCGGCCAACTAAGTGAGAGGCATGCGTTCAAAATGACCGAGGACTAACAATGATGCGGTCCTTAATCGGCGTAGATGGAATCACATGAGTCGACCTACAACATAGAATCCGTCCAGCCTCGATTTACAACATCCCATGGTTCTTTTACACGATAGCGAATATAGCCAACCGTGGTTCAGTGTCCACCTATATCTCGCAGGTGATAGAAAATCACCTGACTTCTACCGAGCTAAGCATTGCTAAGCAATTATTCGATCTTGGACCTATATAGGATTCAAGGTATATTTCTAGACAAGGTAGTTCTATGCATCAAGTGTTTTCAATCAACTCTTATAACCTAATGCATCAAATATAAATAACTCAAGTGATATTTTGTAAAACATAGCAGGCTTAAAATGCTCTGGAGCTTGCCTTTCATGAAAGAAGTGGGTTGGTAATCAGGGCACTCTGAAAGTTCGTTAGTGGCAGTCTCCTCTCCTTTGAGAGTTGTAGGCTGTGGTGCCTCTTGATTGTCCCTTGCCTCTTCTTCGAATTCCAGTAGGGTTACTCCTTCGGGTGATCCTATATGTATGAGCATGAAATAAGATATCATGGATGCATAGATAATAACACGGATGATATGATATGATAAAATGCATACTCATAAGTGTCCTTAACAGCAATGTATTAAAGTGATAACAAGATAAACTTTCTTTTACTGAGTAGGTGCATATCTCTTCTCTAATAATTAAACAAATTTCCTTTTAAGCAATTTCTGGATTATAAAACAACAGCCACTTGTTTTGACCGTAACTAGAGTTATACATATCCAAACAATATGATCTTGGACTTTCTAGAAATATTATAAAATTATACACAACTTTCTTATAATAATCTTAAGATGATTCATTAGCTATCTAGGTCAAACAATTCAATCTTTCAGATCTATCCAGAGACTAAGCAAATCTAAAAGCAAACTTTTAGAAGCTATAAATCTTAAACCATTTAGCCTAGAATTATGAAATTTTAGGACAAGACATATGGGTAAGTTATCTACAACTTTATTATTAACAAGTTTCATAGAAAAAATCATTATCATCATGAAATTATCACCACAATAGAAACTACACATGCAGCCATCTAGTTGAATTATAGAGCAATAATTAACTAGCTACCTATAACCAATTAACTTTGAGCATAACTACCGATACCAACATACCATATGCATCACAAGCACCCTAGAAAACATTATGGTAAAACCCCAATAACTTATTTACATGCATTTATTAATTTTCTTATATAATAAGGTGATTTAAAGGATAAATATTTTTATTGCTCAATAAATTTTGAGACAATTACAGTAGGTTATATATGACCCCAATAGTCTACTGTACAATTTGTATGCCATTTGAATAAGTATAGCAACCTTTACAAAAATGATAAGTTGCATAGGCTTATTTTAGCAAAAATAGTTTAGCCTACTGAAAAGTGTCAAACAATAGATTTCATATTTCCTTACTTTCATCCTAGCATAAAAACACTATGTAGAAATTTTCATTACCATAAGTTATGTATTTTTATCCCATTTATTTTTACTAGAAACTAGCAATTAAGGTGAAATAGAAAGACCATATTCCAATTATGCCCACAATAGGTTTAGTATTTTTTCTAGAAAGAGCGTGTCAACACAAGACCAAAAAATTAGAATCATAATTTTAGCACCTCTATAGCTCAAGTTATGCATTTTACAAGATAAAAGCTATTTTAAAAGCACTTAAACAACTTAATTTAATTCACACAAAAAACTACTCCAAAGAGCAAGTTTCATATTTTTATTAGATAATATATTTCAAGATGAAGCTAACAAAATTTGATTCACTCTATTTGTATACTCCTAGCTCAAGATATGATTTTTGCAAGATTGCATTGAAATCTGAAAAACAAATAAAAATAAAACACCAAACCCTATTAAACGCTACGTGCACCCGGTCCAGTACCCCACAGAGGCACCGACAGCTGGGCTCCACGGTCAATGGACCCCATGCATCAATGACACATCGCATGGGCAGTGGTTTGACCGGTGAAAACTCACTGACGGCGAGGTCACCGGTGGTAGCGTCACCGGCGTTAGACTCCACTCGCCATTCTGAGTCGACTAGTGCCCTTGGTTGGCTTAGAGGCTTGTCGGAGCTAGCTCAACGGCGGCCATAGTGGATGGCAGTGCTGCACGGTGGTGGGCTCATCGTCTCCGATGATGATATGCCTAGGTGGGCACTGCTGCGGCTTCAAGGTTACCTAGCGAAGACCTAGGGTTAGGATTGAGCCATGGTGGAGAGGCGGTGAGGTTTGGCCATGTGCATGGCATCACGGTGGCGAGAGAACGGTGGTGAGCGGCCGCGTTTTGACGCCGATATGCCGGCATTGGCTCAATGACCGGTGGGATGAGCTAGACGTAACCCTAGGCAACCCTAATGAGAGAAGAGAGCGAGCGAGATGGCTTGGTGGAGCATGGCCACAGCGAGTGCGAGCTCGACGGTGCTCTGGCGATGGCCGCGGTGACGGCGAACTCGTCCTGAGGCTTTACCTAGGCTCGATTGATGCAGCTAGCGGCTCGGGAAGGTGGAGCGGCTCACGGTGGAGCTATGGGCGAGGTGGATTGGGTGGTGGTGTTGCGTGGGCGACGAGTGCTGCCGGTGGAGGCACGACGACGGCGCTGCTCTACTGTTCCGCCCGACGTGTGTGAGAGAGCGAGAGCGAGGGAGATGGAGAGGGCGAGTGAGTGAGAGTGGGAGAGAGTGAGCAAGCGCCCGGTGCCTTTCTCCGCTTCAACATGGCGACGCAGGGCCAGCGACGGTGTATGGCCGCCATGCGGCGCGCGCGCTGATGCCGGTCGGCCACTGCTGCTGCTGCTCGTCTGGTTTCAGACCGGCGATGGCCGACTGACACTGCCACTTTGCACCTCTATATCTCCTAATCCAGTTTGAGTTAGCAAAAAGTTCATTAATAGAAATTATAGAGCTATAAGAGATCTACAACTTTGCTTTAGAAAGTTTAGTCAAATTCCCAATGGTTTTCAAACTACAACGCTCTAAAGTGGTATACTTTGAAACTGTAAGTCATTAAAGACAAAAAAAATTCACAAGTCCCTAAAACAACATTTGATTGATTCTTGTGGGTCCTATTTGACCATGTTAGGCACTGAATTAGCTCCTTATCCTTAAACAAAGTTTGTTTCACATAAGATAAGCTATAACTTTTATTAAGGGTGCACTACCATGCAAATACTCTATGCTATAGTTCAATTTTGGTCAAAGTAATCATGAAAAATGACATTATGAGTAAACTAGGACTTAGAAGCAAAATTAGTCCATGTCATGAATACAAATATTGTTCCATTTGCCATCCTAGATATGTCTAAGGTGTTTTTATGACCTCACAACCATCCCTCACATTGGTCACACATAATCACAAGCATATGCATGTATATAATCAACATCACATGTGACAATATGCAAAGAATAAGATGAAATTCCATATGCTCATGCTCATGAATACTTGGATGATGCTTGTGCTCATGAAATGCAAGTGCCAAATGCAATGCTTAACACTAGGGTGTTACAAATTAATATACCGAATTACACATGAAAAAGAACTTGCTGAATTATAACAATTTTGGCACAGCCCACAGCCATTATTGATTCTCCCTTGCAAATTTAATTAACATACATAATTTCTCACCATTCTAGCTCTTCTTGTATCATTAGAAATAATTTCAATTTTTTGTCTTTTTATTGGCCAAGAGAGAGATCTTATTTTGACTCTTTCACCATGCAAGCCTAAAAAACGCAACGTGTGAATGAATGGCCTCTTGTCTAAATGTGAAGCTGGAAATAGTTGTTATACATGCTTTGATATCTATTTGTGTATTTTTAGATAAAGATCTAACTGTGTATATGTGTATGGTTGTGAGGAATTGTAGGGGAATGGGAAAAAAAAGACCTACATGCTCAATCTCAATAGTTTTGTTGCTCTATCATAGTGTCAAATTCACAACCATATATTTTTGGAATTTTCTCAAGGAAAGTAGGCAGCAAGAAACTTTATTAACTACCATCAAATTGGAAAAAAAAATCAATACATGTATACATATTTTGAATGCACGCGTATAGTGCCTAGTATTGCTTGAACCAATCCAAAAAGAGAGAGAAGCTAATAAGAAAGTACCTGCAATGTAAGACTGCTGATGTCTCAGTTCTATAGGGAAAAAATTGACTAAAATTGTGAAGGCAACGACAGAAGGCATGAACTTCTGAACTAAGCCCAATATGACCTTATCTTGGAACTGCTGACCAACATATATGCTTGTCAATTGCAATTGGCATATCTGCGGTGCTAATGAGCTCACCTCAAGAGCGACGCCGAGAAGGCCTTGACAAAGCTATCAATTTCATGGTAGACGGTACTGATGCAGCAGCTCACAGGTGGAAGTCTTTCCATATGGTGAAGGAGAACCGGATACTATGAGAGATTTGACGAAGCAGATTGCCCTTTTGTCAATGGTGGATAATAAAGGGCAAAGGCAATGATCCATCACTTAATGCCCACTGGCAGAAGGTGAGCAGACGTGAGGAGACGAATTGTTTTGGACGGCTACGGAAGCAAAATTATGTGGAGCTTTGATGACCTGCTTGTCCGTCTGTCCCTGGTGGATAATAAAGGTCGTGAACTCACTGATCATGGTGGATGACGTGGCTTAAGGAGATGCTAGAGAAATAAGCTAGTAGGATTTTGTTTTATAAGAATATAGGATTCGGTGCATACCCTCCCGAGTATCACTTTTAGAAAATGGAATTGTTTCCGGCGTTTGCAACCACAGATAGCTAAATTTTTACACTTCTTTAGCGAACCACACACAACTAAGTTTTTATACGTTTTTAGTTAATGAACTGATTGGTTAGAGAGGATCGATAGGGTCTTTGCCACAATTGATTGGTTAGAAGTCTACCCTGACCACCACTTGCATGCGCTGTCCACCCATATTTTTGTATGTGTGTGAGACGATTTTTAAGCATGTGTGTGAGACTACTCTTTGCAATATTCAGATGACTCTATTTGAGCATCCACTCTATTACTACTAAAACTTTATGAAATAAAGAAATGACCAAAATAAAAGTAAAAAATCTTGACGAGTTATACAACTTTTATATTCATCACCTTTACAGCTGAAATCATTTAGTGTTTGAAAATCAGGTTGAAGCTGTCATTTTCTGAAATTTAAAATTTAAATTGTTCAAAATTAGTGACAAAGATAGATGACTAGACTAAAATGATAGAGCATGATTTTATAAAATTTAAGGAAAAAACCATCACATTTGGAGTTAGTATGAGGGAGAAAAACTAGTTACAAATTTCTGCCACAGATTAAAAAGAGAAATCACACTTATTCATCATTGATCATCATGAACAATTGTGCTTTTACTTGTTAATCTCTGAATTAAATTTGTAACTAGTCTTTCTCCCTCATACTAACTCCAAATGTGATGATTTTTTTCCTAAAATTTTCTAAAATCTTGCCCTATCAAGTTAGGCCCTGTTTGGTTGAGCTGTGGCTATGGGAAAAAGCTGCTGTGGGCTGTGAGCTGTGGAAAAGCTGCTGTGGACTGTGAGCTGTAGAAAAGCTGAAAGCTGTTTGGTTAAACAAGTATAAAATATATCTTTTATCTTTATCTCTCTTGAAACAATTATGGAAGAGCTTTTTATTCCACCAATTTCGAAAAGCAGAAAGCCAAAAGCCAAAAGCAGGGTCAAACCAGCTTTCAAAAATAAACTACGGAAAAGCTGCTGCTTCTGAAAAAGCACCATCCAAAAGCAGCCCCTTTGTTTGGGCTTTTGGCTTTTGGGGCCAAAAGTCAAAGCCAAAAGCCAACCAAACAGGGCCTTAGTGTGTTGATTTGGTCATTCTTTTCATTTGACAAAGTTTAAGCACTTTAATTTTTCAAATTTAAAAAATAACAAGTTCAAATGAGATTTTCAACCATTAAATGATTTCAGCTGAAAAAGTGATGAATATCAAAGTTGTATAACTCATCAAGATCTACAACTTTTATTTTGATCATTTCTTCATCTGACAAAGTGATATTAAACATTGTTCATAAATCAACATGTTTCTCGTATAGTTCAGGAAAATATGAGTCATATGTAAATTTATGAACAATGTTTACTAATACTTTGTCACATGAAGAAGTGACCAAAATAGAAGTTGTAGATAGTGATGAGTTCAACAACTTTTATGTACATGACTTTTATTGTTGAAATAATTTAAGGTTTCAAAATCTTGTTTGAAGTTGCCAATTATTGAAATTCAAAATTTCAACAATTCAAATTTGGTCAAATGAAAATATGATCAAAATAAAAGTTGTACATATTGATGAGTTCTACAACTTTGGTATTCATGAGTTTTTCATCTGAAATCATTTACTCTTTCAAAATATTGTTTCAAGTTGAAATTGTGTGAATTTCAAAATTTGAATCGTTCAAACAAAGTCACATGACAAGATAACCAAAATAAAAGTTATGCATGTTGATGAGTTATACAATTTTTATGTTTATAATATTTTCATTTTATTTTATTTAATGTTATAAAATTGTAGTCGAAGTTTTAAAATTCAAATTTTTAATTTTTGTTTTTTTTCTATATTGTTTTGACTACAATTGTTTATATATATATATTTCTTCATATATAGAATAATACAAAATATTATATTTGTGCATATACACAATTGTTTTTATATTACTTTTATTTTGGTCACAATTGCATATACACAATTGTTTTATATATACACAATTGTTTTTATAATACAGAATTAATAATTTAAAAAAATAAAAATATTTGTAGGGGCAGTTGGATCAGGAACTGCCCTTACAAATGTATTTGTAGGGGCGGCTGGATCAGGAACCGCCCCTATAAATGCATTTGTAGAGGCGACTGGATGAGGAACTGCCCCTAGAAATCATCCCGACTATAAATCCAAGGGTGCACGGGTGTTGTCTGTTGTTGGGCGCTCACTTCTCCTCCGACGCTGTTAGGCTGCCCCACCGACGCCGCCTCCCGCACCTGTCCCGACGCCGGCCCGCGCCCCTTCCCTGCACCCGCACGCCCCATCTCCGCACCCGCGCGCCCCCTCCCCACACCCGCGCCCCCTCCCAGCACCCGCGCGCCTGCTCCTCCCCGCCCTAGGGTTTCCACCGGCGGGTGGCCTCCGCGCACCTCCACCGGCGGCCAGCGGCGCACCCACCCCTTCTTCGGCTTTTATCGGCCTCTTCGCCGGCGACGAGCACACATTAGGTATTCCCACCCCTTCTCTGCCCTTCCCTCCGTGCGAAACCGAGCCCCAAACCCTTGACTTAAAGCTACTTGCCTATTCGGCTATTTGATGCCGGCTAACTTCAAACTTATGCAAATATTATCTTGTGTGTGTACCGACCCTGCCCTCGTATCCTGCAGTACTGCAGTCGAATCCTTAAATTCCTTCTAGTTTCATTCAAAACCCGAGGCTGTCTTGTCAATTTTATGAATCTCAGTGCAATAGAGATCAAGTCCTTGCAATGTCATGCACTATGATTCATATTGGACTCAATTTCATGTCCAAATTTCAAGTCTCTAGCTTAGTTCACCCAGACTGTTGTCAGATGTGTTTGTTTTTGCTACTGTTGTAAACTTGTCAGGTAGCTTACCTACCTCAATTTTATTCTATGTTTCACATGAAAAGTTTAGGTGCCGTGTTAATCCTGTTCTGATTGGCACACAGTGGATGCAGCGCGTTCAACCATTCTCATCGTCATGTAATGATTGCAACCTGTGAAATCAAGGGTCTAGTTTGCAGAAGCAATCAGATCGATAGGAATGGGCTTTCAGGTTAAGACTAAAAAACAATCTCATAAATAATAATAGCAGCTGTAATGGATGTCAATAGAGTTCAAACTTCAGGAACTTATTTCTGATGGGCAGACCCAACCCAACTAGCGTGTCATCCATATAGGGTCTAGCCTTGCATCTCTTTTGGGCAAAGAAGAGACCAGCTCTGAATCATCCTCATTAAGAGCAAATTGCTTTCTTCATTGATGGCTGTTCGTGCGTAGAAAGATCAAATTGATTCCCCGCCCAACAAATGAATCAAATTGCTTTCTTCATTAAAATCAAAATTTGATCTGGCTGTTCGGGGCTTCGTGAGTCAGAGCTGTTAATTGCTTTCTTCATTAAGAGCAAATTGCTTTCTTCATTAAGAGCAAATTACTTGATTCATTGCTGGCTGATTCAAGTGGGGAGTTCATGTCTTGAGTAGAAAGATTTTAGTTATTACTATATACTGCGCGTGCGCAGCTCTGACTCACAGCACGCGCGCCGGAATGAACATACATCTAATTATATATATATATATATATATTATTCGGCACCTAGAGATGATTAGGAAATTAAACAAGCATGGAACCAATGATCATATTATATTCGACGGGATAGACGATCCAGTCATCATCCTGCAGATCTCTTCTAGGCCTCCTTCCTCCTTAGCTTACTGTGATTACGCCTACGGCTCACTTATATATCTGCCTACTATGGGTTTTGAGGTGATGGAGGATTAATTGGAGGTGGGGTTTCTATAGAGGTATAAAGCATCTTTTTATTTGTTTTTCTCTCAACTCCATAGCAGAACTACGAGCCATTTTGCTATTATATTAAAAAACTAAAAAGGAATCTTTTCCATTGCGAAAAGATAACCACTACTACAATAATTCTAAAAAAACCACTACTACAAATAAGAGCCAGCTGGTTTCTGGCGTGTGCTGGGTTTGGTCTCTTTCAAACTCTGTGCTGTAACTGAAATGATGTTATGGTCTTTTACGATAATGGAAGGCCGGGGCGATCTGCCCTCGAACTCTAAAACAAAGAAAGAGCCAGCTGCAAAATACTTCGATGACCCTAGCAGTCAAACGTAGTGGAGTGCGTGGTAGAGTGTGCACAATCATTTCACTGTTCCAGCTTTCATGCATGGTTGTGTTCCAGCGTACGTACGTTAAGCTTGCTTAGCTAGCCCCTTGGCAGGATGTAGTCCACGTCCACCGGGCGTGCGTCCGGGCGTCATCACCATCTTAACCATCTAGGCCACCACACTCGTCTCTCCAAACCAGCCTCCTCTCTTCTTTCTGTTACACAAAGGACAACTGATGCTCTCACCCTTCTAAATTATAGAACGTTTCGGCTTTTCTAGAAGTTTTCTTCTTCTTCTTTGCACGACTAGGGAGATTCATTCATCAAATACTTCCTAGATTACAATCTGCGATCATCAGGTTCTCAATGCAAGTCGGGCTAACATGTGACCAACCGGACTGTCATCACCTGTGACCGGCTTTGCCAATGTATGAGCTACTCTATTACATTTTGGATTAATGAAGCTCTTAAATGAATCAAATTTGCTCTTAATGAAGATCAAACTTAGATGGCTCTTGAACTCTTGAAAATAGACTGTTTTATATATGCCAACAGTTTTAATATATGCTTATATATGCCCACTGTTTTATATATGCACAGTGAGTCTTCTTGCAAGTTAATAAATCCTATTTCCTTCATTGCTCATTTAATATGTCAACAAATTGGCTTTATTTCCTATCACATTGTCAACATGGTACTACTGGTGCTTGTATTCTATCACATTGGTCTTATTAATGGCTTTATTTCTTGGAACACATTGGCTGCTGCTCTTAACTACACTGCTGGCTGCTACTTCTATACTACTGTCCTACTGCCGTTCTACTACTACTCTATACTACTCTAGTGTTGGTTGCTGCTCTGTCCTCTTCCCTATACTCTTAGAAACTACTACTGGTACTAGCTGGCTGCTAGCTACTCTACTTGCTGCTAGCAACTCTCCTACTACTACTAGCTGGCTATCTAAGTTAGCAGATTTTGATCTGCAGGGGTCTTCCAACCATGTGGCAGCAGTCAACTGTTTTTTGGCTAATTTTCCTATCCTCTATGTTTGGGAAGCAGCAGCCGCTTGTTTTTACACATTTTTCTCTCTATGTTTGTTAAGTAGCTATTACTTTTTTTTTGCCAAATCTCTCCTCTCCTCTCCTCTCCTCTCCTCTCCTTTGTTTTGCTGATGATGAAATTGTCTAAGTCCATACATTATATGGAATATGAGCTGATGATCAAGAACTTGTGAGGAACTTGGCATCATTAGCAGCCGCCCCTACATTACATTCTCCTCTCTTCTCTGTTATGATGCCTTGATTCTCCAAGTTCAAGATCAGATGATGATTGACATGTTTTCTGAGGCCTCTACTACTGCTACTTCTCGTTTTTTTATATATTGTTGTTTTATAGGACTACTTTGGTTTATAGACCTTTTTGATTTCTTATACCTTCTCGCGTACCTAAAGCATACTTTCTTGCATCTATTAGAACAAAGCACAAAATAATATCGCGGACACCAGATTGTGCAGCCCGATGCCCCGAGCATGATGAGCAACCAACCTATGAGGAGCAAGCACGAGAGGACCAACTTACTCAGGAGCAGTTCGATAACGAGGTAGAAAAGGATCTAGAAGTGATGATTACTCAGGAGCTGTGTGACGAGGAGGAAGGGGAAGTAGAAGGAATATCAGGAGAGGCTGCTAAAGGCGAAGAAGAAGAGGATGATGATGATGAGGACTCAGAAGAGGGATGTGTAAGTCCCGAGGATCCTTTCCCATGTGAAGCCAGAAGGAGGCCAACGGAGGAAGATTTGGACAAGGATTTTGACCCGAACGAGGAGGTAGGAAAAAAGCCTTAGCTTATAAATTTTACTAAAGCTTTGGCTATGTTACCTCTGCTAACACTTTGACCTGTCGTATATATAGGTCCCTCCTGAAACTTGGAAAAGACGACGTCGACGTCCGCGACATCTCGCTGGACAAGACGGAGTAGAGGAAAGGAAAGTAGAGGCAACAGCCACAGAGACGGATCACGATGCCTCTGCTCCACAACCTCAAGACACAACCACGACTACCAAGCCTAAGAGGAAATGAGGGGATAGAAAAGGAAATCTATATCCAGATAAGGCATGCTATGTGATAACAGAGGTTAGGCCAGCAGGGGAGATTCTTGAGCTGAAGGAATTAAGAGGATGATTCTGTAATGCGATCGGGGCCCTAGTAAGAGATAGAACCCAGCAATCCCTAACTAGAAAGAGGTACCAGAGAACACAAAGAATGCACTATGGGATGGGCAACTGAAGCTCAATTTTAGATTTTCGGAGGGTAAGCACGAACTGGTAAAAAAATGCTTTCAGGATGATGGGAGAGTCATTCCAACGTTGGAGGTCGGAGCTCGACACGAAGTATATTCAAAAGAGGTTAACTCCTTTCAACAAGTTCGGCAAAATAACTCATAGTCAATGGGAGGAGCTCGTGGCTCAGAAGACTTCACCGGAGGCATTGGAGCTCAGTGCCCGTAACACCGCGCTGGCGAAGAGGAACAAACACCACCATCATCTAGGCCTTGGTGGCTGCTATGCCAAGGAAGAGCAGTTTAGGAAGATGGATGAAGAGGCCATAGCTGCTGGGAATATTGATGTGACGAATTTGAAGGTACGCTCAAGGAACTGGATATATGCGAGGAGTACAGAATCATCCGGCGGTAATCTTAAGTTTGATAAGCCGGAGACCCAAGAGGCAGTATCAAGGATACTGAAATATGCTGAAGACAAGGAGAAGTGCTCATTCAATCCTTCCAGAGAGAGGGACGAGCTTAGCCTTGGCTTGGGAAACAAGGAGCACACAGGCCGCACCAGGGGGCTAGGGAAAAGGACGACCTGGAAGCAAGGATTCGAAGAGGACAGGCACATGTACAAGAAATATGGCAGAGACCGGGAGACTAGTCTTGAGCTCCAAGTGAAGGCTCTAGTTGCGAAGGCGCTGGAGGAGCAAGGACTATCTACGGAGCCATAGATATTAGTGACGCCGCCAGGAGAACTGGCATTAGTTGGCAGCCCTCCAAAAGTTCCTAGCAGCCAAGGTTCCACTGCAGCCACAACCCCCGTCGATCGCATACGGGAACCAACTAGTTGCACCATGGTATTTCTCAGCGGCCGACAGAACACTATGATGGAGGTGGCAATGGGTGTGGCACATCTTCTCGGTGGCTTACACCACAATAATAAGATACCACCGGACTACACTAGGGTCGAGGTGCATACAGTGAAGCCCGAGTTTATGCAGTGGAGGATAGACTACGCAACTCCCGAGGAGCTAGTATTACTTAGAGATGTTATAGGGCAGTTCATCCTCTGGCACAAATGGGACATTATATTGACTGCTTCTTCGCCGCCTCCCCCTCTCCCAAATTTAGAACGAGTTGTTGAGGTCGGGGAGATATTTTCATCGTCTCGTGATCCCCACATTCCTGAGATGCCACATTCTTCCCCACCTCCTAGCGAGCATGTGCCTGATGAGATGCCACAACCTTCTCCAGCTCATACCGAGCAAGTGCATCATGAGATACCATAGTCTTCTCAACAAGCACAGCCGATACATGAACAACGAGTGCCTCCTGAAGAAGGTGATGCACAAGGAGATGAGGATGTGCCTGAATGGGAACTTCGAAAGAAGCATCCAATCACCATAAGCCCAATTTATGTTCCGATCAAAGACGTCTCGTCGGTGTTCAAGTGGTTTTCCCATGACCAGTTCAAGCCTGAGAACCAAGTTAAAAAAGTCCCATCACGGGGTTCTGAGGAGGCCGTCACTAGCAAACTTCACCAAATTGCAAAGCAGTATCCAAATGTTGATGCCATCGAATGGTCAAAGGATTGCCCGAAAACATGTGAAAGAGGCAAGCCCTTCCTACCAAACCAGGACATCCAGCGCCTACCACTTGGAATGAGAAGGTTCCATGATTGATACTTACGTGTTCTCCCAACGAGCATAGATCTCATACAAGCATTCTTCCTCACCGGCACATTTGGAAGCCCAGTCAGAAAAATTGTCTTTGACTTCAATGACATGCAAACATGCTTTCACCTGGAAGAAATGGAGATGAATCTAATTTACACGTGGTGCCTGTAAGTCCTTGTCCTCCCGATATGATATGAATGTAATCTTTGAATTTTGTTATAACTAACCCACGCCGTGATTTGTAGAATGCAAGTGCACATTATAAAACAAATGTCAAGTGTGAAAGCCGGGTATGTAGACCCTCAAGCTATAGCCCAAATAAATTTTAATTACCCTAAACGGTGGACACTGGATGCCAAAGAGCTAGCTGCTGTAAAGACTCTTTGGGAGAAAGAGCGCATCCGTACGGCGAAACTAAGGGAAGAGTCCATTAAGGTTGCGGCATACATTGCCCTGGCTTTCAAAAATCTCTAACAACACTCTACTATATGGCTACCATACAACTTTGAGTAAGTTCAACTCTATACTTAAAGCTTTGTTCGATATATTTTATTCGATGCAAAAGAGCTTATCTAGTTCTATGATTAAATCCATGTAGCAACCACTAGATTTGTATAGCCATCGATGTCGGAAGGAGCATGGCATGGGTCTTTGAATCATTAGATAGGGACACGATGACATACAAAGACTTAATATCGATTCTCAAGACGTATACATATCGATAATCCTCATTAGCTTATATGTTTGTATACAAACTTGTAACGTTCACTTTTGGATACTAACAAGTTATATTTGCTAAAATAATTCGAACATGGCATTTAGGTTCTATGTCACTAATCATAACGGAAGGCATGATCCAGCAAGGAAGGAAAATCTGGCTATAAAAACACTATGTGCGGTAAGTGTAACTTACTTCTTCAGTACTTCGTTACATAGCTGTCAAAAGCATTACTTAACATTTTCATATGTAAAACACACAGTGCGCCAAGCAGAAGTTTGGGAGTGTACATTGTGGATACTATATATGTTCTATGATGAGTAACACCGGTGTCTACAGGAGACACCCCTTAAGGGTAAGTTTGAACATCTTCACCCGTAGTATAAAAACTTCGTACATGGTATGAAATACTAAACCAAAACTTGTTCTCTTGTAGTGGAGAGAAGAGAAAGGAATGAAAAGAGGCCCATACAAGGATGACCAACTCTTAGAGCTCGTCGGCGACCTTTGCAACTTCATATTAGACCAGATTGTACACGTCAGAGGCGCCTACCATTACCGAGAGTCTGACTTAGGTAGAAATCCTCAGTACCAACACCTTCGTGAGACTGAAAGGCTAGCTCTAGGACGTTGATAACAATGTGTATGGAATTTGTATATTTAATGATGGATTGTATATATTCTTGTGAATTGGACTTGTAATTGTAGTTTATATAATACTCTTGTGCTTGTAGTCGCAGTCGCGGGGCGTTCGGCAACGCGAACGCGGTTCGGAACGTTGGTCGCGGGACGTTCGACAACGCGATTTTGAATTGTAAATTTGATTTTTTTTTGCGGGAAAACGTACTGTAGGGGCGGTTCTAGATTGAACCGCCCCTACAAACAGGTATTTGTAGGGGCGGTTGGTACTACAGCCGCCCTACGGCCTAGGAACCTACAAATGCATGATTTGTAGAGACGGTTCGGTAGGGGCGGCTAGTCAAACCACCCCTACAAAGGCTTACCAGCCGCCTCTAGAAATACTTTTTTGTAGTAGTGAAAAAAAACTAGTACTAATTCAAGTATTATTTGGGGTGAGGCAAGCTATGATGGTATGATCTCATCACCTCTGCAAGAAAGGCTCCATCATGCATGGCCGTTGGAATAAGTCAGGAAAGGTTAGTGGTAGTGGGGTTTGAGTTTGACCTGTGATCACACCCCGTGAGATCAAAGAACAAGACCATATCTTGCATCAGTCTTCAGCCATGCATAGCCGGACCGGCCGGCAACATGTTTAGTTGAAAAATTGAAATTCCGAAGCCATTTTGAATGTTTTGTGAACGTGTAGAGCTAGACTGCAATTGCCCATCAACGTGTAATGGGCCGGTAGGGATGTTTTGGCCCAGGTCGAATAAGAAACCAATAAATAGAAGAAGAGAAGGAGTTTGGCTAAAAAATAAAAGTATTTTATCCCAAATAAAGTTCGAAAACATTTATATTTTTCTAAACCAGTTTCCAAACATGTTTTCAACCTACTTAACTATAATAACTTTTCAAACTTACTTAAAAGTTCAAATTTTATTTACAAATACCTTTGCAACAAAATTTTGAAACACATTTTTCTAAACATTTTTACATTGTCTTAAGTATCGTTTTTAAACAATTTTGAACTAAATTTAAAACAATAATCTTGAACTAAATTTATACTTAGTTTTTTTTAAAATAATTCATTATATTTTATACTTTCTTTCAAAACATATTTATGCAAAGATTGTAAAGTAAAATTAAATTTATTTTTGAAACAAAAAACAAGGACCTAATTTCAATTTGTTTTGAAGTCTAAATTTTGAAATTTTATTATTTATAAATTATAAAAATTAAATTCATTTTTAGCATAATAAATAAATACAATCGCTATGAACACAACAAATAAATCAAATTGAATTAAAAATTTAGAAATAACATTTTGCCCTATATTATTTCACAACAAAAGAAGCTTGGGAAATTTTAGAGAATGTTTAAATCAATTATTTATTTAGTGTTTTCTATGCACATCCTAATCTAAAACTTTTTAGTGGTGACAATATGACAATTCTTAGTTACGAGTGTTACTACATTTTGATCTCCCAACTCCTAAAAATGCTTATGAAAAACAAAAACACCTAAGGAAATAAAGATATTTGTATGATACGTCCTTGTCCCCAAATAAGTGTCGTATTGGATTATGTGTCAGTCAAACTTTTACTAAATTTATAAAAAAATATTAGCAATATGTATATCTCCAAATATATTTATTATGAAAATATATTTAACAATTAATCTAATAACTAGGAATTTGACATGCACGTCTAAATAAACTAGATGGATTCTCCGCATGTTGTTACGGGATATCTTGTATGTATAAGACTTAATAATGTTGGCATCACTAAGAAAATGTTTATATTTTACATGACATCGAAATTATGTAACAGAACCGTCTAATTTATAAGAGCACAAGTATAATGCAGCCCATAAGTAGTCGCACTATCATACTTGAGCCCATATAAACCCGATAGTCCATCGAGTACCACAAAGGGTCTCGATTCATCGCTAACATACAACCAAGATCGTACATGATTCAATATACATGCCATATGTTACATAGAGTTCACAAATACATTGCTATACATCATAGTGCGATTAAAGTTATTACAAACTAAGTTTAAATAAAGTAGTAGCGAAAGCAAAGTAGTTTTTAAACCAACATCTCACACCATTGTTTAATATAAGCCAGTTTATGATCATCACCCACAAAAACATTATAGATAAGATATATAAGTAGAAGCACCTTGCTCGGGGCCTACTCCTCATCCACAGCGGAATAGAAGCAATTAATACAATAGCCATGATAAATAGTGTTATCTGCAACAAGTGGAAAATAAACTCTGAATACAAGAAGGTACTCAGCTAGACTTACCCGTCATAAACTAGAAATAAAGTGACTCCAAGGATCATGCAAGGCTTTATAAGTGGAGCTAGCTTGACAATATTTTGCATAAAAAACCACTAATTCAGCTATACATTTTATAATTCGGTCATCAAGTTAATTATAGCTATTCATCTCTAGATTAGCAACTAACCTATGCCAAACATGTGGTATATTAGTAGTGACAGAACAATAGTAACCATAGCAATTTATTATATAATTCTCAGAACCATTCCACTTGCTATTATCACTACGATAGAAGGAAGCTCAGACAAGTTTCTCACTATCCGGGAGAGATGGTGATTCGAATCGATTGCAACCAGCTGGGCAGTATTCCTAACACAAACCCAGGTAGATCAGATCAACGGTCACCTTAGGTCACCTTTGGTACAACTCGGGTCTAATTCACGGGTTCAATCAGCGCCGCACAATCAGAGACACTACCAAATGCCAGGTCGATCAGGACTCTAACCTGCTCTTGGCCTCACACCGGCTCCCCGCACATCCTTACTACCTCCACTGTGCGCACTCTAATAGAACAAGGCCTGGCCTGAGTTGAGTTAGTCGGCTTCACGGTCGGAACGAGTTATCTGGCCAACTAAGTGAGAGGCATGCGTTCAAAATGACCGAGGACTAACAATGATGCGGTCCTTAATTGGCGTAGATGGAATCACATGAGTCAACCTACAACATAGAATCCGTCCGGCCTCGATTTACAACATCCCATGGTTCTTTTACACGATAGCGAATATAGCCAACCGTGGTTCAGTGTCTACCTATATCTCGCAGGTGACAGAAAATCACCTGACTTCTACCGAGCTAAGCATTGCTAAGCAGTTATTCGATCTTGGACCTACATAGGATTCAAGGTATATTTCTAGACAAGGTAGTTTTATGCATCAAGTGTTTTCAATCAACTCTTATAACCTAATGCATCAAATATAAATAACTCAAGTGATATTTTATAAAACATAGTAGGCTTAAAATGCTCTGGAGCTTACCTTTCATGAAAGAAGTGGGTCGGTAGTCAGGGCACTCTGAAAGTTCGTTAGTGGCAGGCTCCTCTCCTTTGAGAGTTGTAGGCTGGGGTGCCTCTTGATTGTCCCTTGCCTCTTCTTCGAATTCCAGTAGGGTTACTCCTTCGGGTGATCCTATATGTATGAGCATGAAATAAGATATCATGGATGCATAGATAATGACACGGATGATATGATATGATAAAATGCATACTCATAAGTGTCCTTAACAGCAATGTATTAAAGTGATAACAAGATAAACTTTCTTTTACTGAGTAGGTGCATATCTCTTCTCTAATAATTAAACAAATTTCCTTTTAAGCAATTTCTGGATTGTAAAACAACAGCCACTTGTTTTGACCATAACTAGAGTTATACATATCCAAACAATATGATATTTGGACTTTCTAGAAATCTTATAAAATTATACACAACTTTCTTATAATAATTTTAAGATGATTCATTAGCTATCTAGGTCAAACAATTCAATCTTTCAGATCTATCCAGAGACTAAGCAAATCTAAAAGCAAACTTTTAGAAGCTATAAATCTTAAACCATTTAGCCTAGAATTATGAAATTTTAGGACAAAACATATGGGTAAGTTATCTACAACTTTATTATTAACAAGTTTCATAGAAAAAATCATTATCATCATGAAATTATCACCACAACAGAAACTACACATGCAGCCATCTAGTTGAGTTATAGAGCAATTACAGTAGGTTATATATGACCCCAATAGTCTATTGTACAATTTGTATGCCATTTGAATAAGTATAGCAACCTTTACAAAAATGATAAGTTGCATAGGCTTATTTTAGCAAAAATAGTTTAGCCTACTGAAAAGTGTCAAATAACAGATTTCATATTTCCTTACTTTCATCCTAGCATAAAAACACTATGTAGAAATTTTCATTACCATAAGTTATGTATTTTTATCCCATTTATTTTTACTAGAAACTAGCAATTAAGGTGAAATAGAAAGACCATATTCCAATTATGCCCATAATAGGTTTAGTATTTTTTCTAGAAAGAGCGTGTCAACACAAGACCAAAAAATTAGAATCATAATTTTAGCACCTCTATAGCTCAAGTTATGCATTTTACAAGATAAAAGCTATTTTAAAAGCACTTAAACAACTTAATTTAATTCACACAAAAAACTACTCCAAAGAGCAAGTTTCATATTTTTATTAGATAATATATTTCAAGATGAAGCTAACAAAATTTGATTCACTCTATTTGTATACTCCTAGCTCAAGATATGATTTTTGCAAGATTGCATTGAAATATGAAAAACAAATAAAAATAAAACACCAAACCCTATTAAACGCTACGTGCACCCGGTCCAGTGCCCCACAGAGGCACCAATAGCTGGGCTCCACATTCAATGGACCCCATGCGTCAGCAACACATCGCATGGGCGGTGGTTTGACCAGTGAAAACTCACTGACGGCGAGGTCACCGGTGGTAGCGTCACCGGCGTTAGACTCCACTCGCCATTCTGAGTCGACTAGTGCCCTTGGTTGGCTTAGAGGCTTGTCGGAGCTAGCTCAACGGCGGCCATAGTGGATGGCGGTGCTGCACGGTGGTGGGCTCATCATCTCCGATGATGATATGCCCAGGTGGGCACTGCTGCGGCTTCAAGGTTACCTAGCGAAGACCTAGGGTTAGGATTGAGCCAAGGTGGAGCGGCGGTGAGGTTTGGCCGTGTGCATGGCATCGCGGTGGCGAGAGAACGGTGGTGAGCAGCCGCGTTTCGACGCCGATATGCCGGCATTGGCTCAATGACCGGTGGGATGAGCTAGACGTGACCCTAGGCAACCCTAATGAGAGAAGAGAGCGAGCGAGATGGCTCGGTGGAGCATGGCCACAGCGAGTGCGAGCTCGACGGTGCTCTGGCGATGGCTGCGGTGACGGTGAACTTGTCCTGAGGCTTTACCTAGGCTCGATTGATTCAGCTAGTGGCTCGGGAAGGTGGAGCGGCTCACGGTGGAGCTATGGGCGAGGTGGATTGGTGGCGGTGTTGCATGGGCGACGAGTGCTGCCGGTGGAGGCACGACGACGGCGCTACTCTACTGTTCCGCCCGACGTGTGTGAGAGAGCGAGAGCGAGGGAGATGGAGAGGGCGAGTGAGTGAGAGTGGGAGAGAGTGAGCAAGCGCCCGGTGCCTTTCTCCACTTCAGCACGGTGACGCGGGGCCAACGACGGTGTATGGCCGCCATGCGGCGCGCGCGCGCTGATGCCGGTCGGCCACTGCTGCTGCTCGTCTGGTTTCAGACCGGCGATGGCCGACTGACACTGCCACTTTGCACCTCTATATCTCCTAATCCAGTTTGAGTTAGCAAAAAGTTCATTAATAGAAATTATAGAGCTATAAGAGGTCTACAACTTTGCTTTAGAAAGTTTAGTCAAATTCCCAATGGTTTTCAAACTACAACGCTCTAAAGTGGTATACTTTGAAACTGTAAGTCATTAAAGACAAAAAAAATTCACAAGTCCCTAAAACAACATTTGATTGATTCTTGTGGGTCCTATTTGACCATGTTAGGCACTGAATTAGCTCCTTATCCTTAAACAAAGTTTGTTTCACATAAGATAAGCTACAACTTTTATTAAGGGTGCACTACCATGCAAATACTCTATGCTATAGTTCAATTTTGGTCAAAGTAATCATGAAAAATGACATTATGAGTAAACTAGGACTTAGAAGCAAAATTAGTCCATGTCATGAATACAAATATTGTTCCATTTGCCATCCTAGATATGTCTAAGGTGTTTTTATGACCTCACAACCATCCCTCACATTGGTCACACATAATCACAAGCATATGCATGTATATAATCAACATCACATGTGACAATATGCAAAGAATAAGATGAAATTCCATATGCTCATGCTCATGAATACTTGGATGATGCTTGTGCTCATGAAATGCAAGTGCCAAATGCAATGCTTAACACTAGGGTGTTACAAATTAATATACCGAATTACACATGAAAAAGAACTTGCTGAATTATAACAATTTTGGCACAGCCCACAGCCATTATTGATTCTCCCTTGCAAATTTAATTAACATACATAATTTCTCACCATTCTAGCTCTTCTTGTATCATTAGAAATAATTTCATTTTTTTGTCTTTTTATTGGCCAAGAGAGAGATCTTATTTTGACTCTTTCACCATGCAAGCCTAAAAAACGCAACGTGTGAATGAATGGCCTCTTGTCTAAATGTGAAGCTGGAAATAGTTGTTATACATGCTTTGATATCTATTTGTGTATTTTTAGATAAAGATCTAACTGTGTATATGTGTATGGTTGTGAGGAATTGTAGGGGAATGGGAAAAAAAAAAGACCTACATGCTCAATCTCAATAGTTTTGTTGCTCTATCATAGTGTCAAATTCACAACCATATATTTTTGGAATTTTCTCAAGGAAAGTAGGCAGCAAGAAACTTTATTAACTACCATCAAATTGGAAAAAAAAATCAATACATGTATACATATTTTGAATGCACGCGTATAGTGCCTAGTATTGCTTGAACCAATCCAAAAAGAGAGAGAAGCTAATAAGAAAGTACCTGCAATGTAAGACTGCTGATGTCTCAGTTCTATAGGGAAAAAATTGACTAAAATTGTGAAGGCAACGACAGAAGGCATGGACTTCTGAACTAAGCCCAATATGACCTTATCTTGGAACTGCTGACCAACATATATGCTTGTCAATTGCAATTGGCATATCTGCGGTGCTAATGAGCTCACCTCAAGAGCGACGCCGAGAAGGCCTTGACAAAGCTATCAATTTCATGGTAGACGGTACTGATGCAGCAGCTCACAGGTGGAAGTCTTTCCATATGGTGAAGGAGAACCGGATACTATGAGAGATTTGACGAAGCAGATTGCCCTTTTGTCAATGGTGGATAATAAAGGGCAAAGGCAATGATCCATCACTTAATGCCCACTGGCAGAAGGTGAGCAGACGTGAGGAGACGAATTGTTTTGGACGGCTACGGAAGCAAAATTATGTGGAGCTTTGATGACCTGCTTGTCCGTCTGTCCCTGGTGGATAATAAAGGTCGTGAACTCACTGATCATGGTGGATGACGTGGCTTAAGGAGATGCTAGAGAAATAAGCTAGTAGGATTTTGTTTTATAAGAGTATAGGATTCGGTGCATACCCTCCCGAGTATCACTTTTAGAAAATGGAATTGTTTCCGGCGTTTGCAACCACAGATAGCTAAATTTTTACACTTCTTTAGCGAACCACACACAACTAAGTTTTTATACGTTTTTAGCTAATGAACTGATTGGTTAGAGAGGATCGATAGGGTCTTTGCCACAATTGATTGGTTAGAAGTCTACCCTGACCACCACTTGCATGCGCTGTCCACCCATGTTCTCTTTGAAACCATTTGGACGAGGTTCGATGGGTTCATGCAGGTCGTGCGTGACGCCTGGGTCTGCCCGTTGGTCAACGCGGATCCTTTCCGCGTTCTGGATCACAAACTAAGGAACATAGCGAAGGCTCTCAAAAGCTGGAGTATGAAGAACATGGGTAGCATCAAGCTGCAGCTCATTCTTGCTAGTAAACTTGTTGGAAGACTAGAGGCCACGCAGGACCGTAGAGCCCTATCGATGGAAGAAGCGGCCTTGAGAAGGAGGCTAAATTTGGATCTCTTAATTGACTCTGTTTCGTTTTTCTTCCAGGCTGCTAGTCCAAAATATGTCACTGCATAATTATTTGGCTTGTGACTGTACTCACTGATTAGTTAGTTACATGATGTTTGTAAGAAGCTGGCAGGTGCAGTAGGAGAATATATCATCGACAATATAGGGCTTCACAAGCAGCTTTTTTTAGACAAACAAAACTGTTTTGGAAAAGGTGTTTGGCAAAGTAGCTTCACCAACAGCTCATGAGGGAGAGAGTTGGGATAAGCTACTATTTTCAGCTTCATCCCAACTCATGTCTTTGTGAGAGGAGAAAAAAGTGAAGCTGTTTTGGAAATCAGTGTTAAGCAAAAAAAAAAAAACCAGCTCATGAAGCTGTTGTTGCGAGCTGTGCCAAACAGGCCTATATCTCTACAACTAGAAAATCTATAACGGAGACTCTACCGGCAGACATCGCGCGCTGCCCCCCTTCGCTCTGCCTCTCTGGTTTGTGCCCCCAACCCCACGTAGTCTCCGGCTGGAAAACAAACAGGACTCGATGGGTTACGTAAATTTTTTATAGTAGGAGAGAAAAGAGGAACGAAATAAAAAAAATACGGCTAGCGACACTTTCCTCACAAAGTCTATTCATCGTCGGTTCGTACATCACCGACATCTAGAGCAGCGATCAAGTCCGTGTTAGTTTGATCTCCACCAATTGGCCCAACGATCAATTGGGCCCTTAGATCCGCGCCCTGATCCGGAGTGCCCAACTGCTCCATGGTTGGTGGGCCCCCGTCGCATAGCACCATAAAAGGGAGGTGGGGGCCGGGGCACACGGTACGAGGTTGTCCTGAGCCGCCGCAACCTACCTACAGAGAAACCTAACCTGATCTAGAGGGAGCGGTGCTGCCAGTGGCGGGAAGTACCACCACCGGACCATGGCACCTCGCGTCGCCATCGGTCGCTGTCACTGCACTACGCCTGCACTGCTACTACCACTCTAGTGGGGCCACGTCGCTGTGGCGCCGTGGCCGTGGCTACGTATGATGAAGTACATCACCAAGTCTCCCTCTCCCGATTCATGCATTAAGCTAAGTTCTACTCACTAATCTACACCTAGAAGAGTTTTCGATTCCTTCAATGGTACCAGAGCCAAGGTTGCTAGTTTGTAGATCTAGTTAGAGGTAGCAGCAATTTAAAAGTAGATGAGAAAGATCCAATTCGAATCGAGACAGAGGGTCCCTAACCCTAACCCTAGAAGGGGAAGAACAACAGAAGAAAGAGGGCTTGATTCGGCCTGATTCAGATCGACCTAGACACAAACCCTAACCCTAACTCGTGAAAAGCAGTCGGGGAAGATGAATAGTGGTAGAAGGGTTAACCCGAACCCTAACCCTAAAAACCAAGGACGGAAAGGAGAGGACCTACTTGGGCTTCTCCATCGCCGTTGTGAGGGAAAAAAGCCCCGACGCCGCGCGGGTAGCCGAGCCGCCACTCACCGATAGACGCCGAGGTGCGTGCTCGGAATCGGGGGCGCAGCTGCAAAGCCGCTCAACAACGACACACTCAGCCTTGGGCGAGCGCACGCGCCGGCGAGGGGCCCCACAGCGGCGCCGCTACCTTCTTTTTCTCCAGACGCCACGGGGTGCCGTCGCATCATGGTCGTCTCTGACTGCGGCGCTGAGAAAGAGAAGGGGAAAGGGAAGAGAAAGTAAGAGGAAGGGGAGCTGGATTTAGTACGGTGGCTGTCTTCCTCACCGGCGCCGATGGCCACCGTGGCCGCCGCCGCTGACGCCTGCGCGGCGCGAAAGAGAGAAGGGAGAAGGCAGAAAATGGAGTCTAGGGTTTTGGGGATAAGCTGCAGCTAGGTTTTGATCTCACGATGTTGACGCCTGGCCGTCAGATGGAAACCAGCGGCCGAGATCGTCTGGACCGAAAAGAGCCCAGGCGGGAAATGGAAATCCCGGCCCAGGCCCAGGTTGTGGCCTAGGCGCGAGGAGGCACTGCGTGAGCTGCTGTGCGTTGCTGGGCCGCGCGCGAGTGCCTAAAGAATCGAGCCAAATGCACAGTAATGACTATAAATTTGTTAATTTATTTTTAGAAACCAATCTTGATGAATTTTGATTAGTTTTTCACCTCTATTCAGTTTGAACCAATGGGATAAATTATTCAAGGAGTAGATGAGTATAATGAGATGCTTCTGAAAGGTAGATAAACAATTTATCAAGTTTCCGCTGCAAAGTTTAATGTTGATTATCTTTTAATTAAATTCGAACCAACGAGAGAATTTGATTTGAAAAGCAGTTATATTTAGTAAATTATGATCATGTTTATCCTCTAATTTAATTAGAACCAACGGAAAAAATTTAAATTAGAGGAGTAGTCCGTTCTTTGTTTAAGTAAGATTATGGTATTGCCATTTTCTGACCAACGTTGATGATGACAATATTATAATGAATTTAAGTTTAAAGTTTAAATCTTTGATAAATTTTATACCAACATGGTCAATTTTTCAGAGAGCAGATAAGGACCAAGAAATGCTCCTAAACTAATAGAATGTATTTTATTAACATGTTTCCACTGCAATGAAGTTGATTATCTTTTAATTAAATTCAAACCAACCGGAGAATTTAATTTTGAAGAGTAGTTATATGGATTTCAAGTTAATTTCTGAGTTTTATGTATTAATTCTATTTTCTGCCCAACGGTGATGTAAAATTGATATAGAAGCATATCATATATTTTATTTTTTAACAGATGAGATCACTCGGCTGTATGCCAACGGGCTGCAATATTAGGGTATGTGAATAAAAAGGCTTGAGTCAAACCAGTTCAGGACAATTTTTTGTTAGTTTACTAATTTTCTTATTAAATTGAAACCAACGGGAAGATTTAATTGGAAAATGAAGTATAAGTGAATGTTTTAGTCGTCATGACTAAGTTTCCGTATAGATGTATCGGACATGGGGAGAAGTTTTGGCATAGTACTTATGCTAGTCATTCCTGTATGGCGAGAGAAGTTTTGTGATGATTCACATTTTTTTTGTATCCCGCATAGCGAGGGAAGTTTGGGTAGCTCTTATTTTATCCTAGTATTGACCATGGCACAATAGAAATACATTGTCATGGTCAATATTGACCAAAGGATAAGAAAAATATGCAAGCGTGACTTGCAAAAGTACTGCTAATGAAAGGCCTCGTTGAATTCTTAAAGTGAATTAAGGAAAGTGTACTCCTAAACGGATCAAGAAATAACTTTGTTTACATGACACAATCATGTGAATGAAGTAAGTTATAAGTGTCTCATCGTTTACAGGCTTTCTGAATAGTTATCGAAATTGTGGCAATAAAGTTTATGTCATATTTTGAGGGAGAGAATATTAAGATCAATTAAGAAAAATACTCTTCATTAAGAGTGAGATAAAGATCAGTTAAGAAACATACTCTTCATTAAGAGTGAGATAAAGACCATTGGAGGAGTACAACGGTTACAACAATAATACCCTTAAGCAAAGAAATAGCTAAATTCTGGACCTTTTAAACTTCTGATAGGAAAATAGCGTAGTCAGTCTCAAAGATATTAAGGTGGTGCTTAAAGCACCATATGAGATTTTAACGAATTAACCCCAAAATAAGATATTTAAAGATACACTATCTTTAGAAAAGATGGAAGGATCTGGAGGAGCATGGTATGTAGAGGTATGTAGAGACCTAAGACTTGAAGAGAAGCGGGACTGCATGCCCACTTCAGTGATTAAAAAACAATGAATCTCTCAATACATGTTGATCTTGTATGACTTATACAACACCTGTTGTTGGCCTTTCGAAGAAGATGAATAATGTAAACAAGGATCTTGTAATATAGGAGCCTGTAGAATCAATTACCTCTTAGCAATGAAGAGCAACAACAGCCTCATATGAAAGTGTCAGTAGCTGAGACCCCAGAAGGTCTCAAATAATTAGTAAACCAGTTTTTCTAATGACTATGAAGTCAATGTTAGTAAAGAAATTCAAATGGAGGGTGATCCCACCTCATTTGAAGAAGCCATGGGAAGCCTTTACTTGTTTGAATGGTAAGAACCTATCGAAGTTGAAATGAATTCGATGAATACCAACGATGTTTGGGACTTAAAAGTAATTCCTAATGGAGCGAAAATAGTAGGCTGTCAATGGGTCTACAAGACAAAATGTGACTCCAAAAGAAATGTAGAAAGATATAAATCATGACTTGTGGCAATATGCTTTAAGCAAAGAGAATGAATATATTACAATGAGAGTTTTCTCTCCAATCTTATGTAAGGATTCTTTTAGAATCATAATGGTGTTAATGGCACATTACAATTTAGAGTTACATCAGATGAATGTAAAAATGACATTCCTCAACGGGGATTTATATGAAAACGATTACATGGCACAACTCAAAAGGTTTTGGCGTGAAAGAAAAGAACATATGGGATGCCGCCTGTAGAAATCAATTTATGGGTTAAATGTAAGTCTCTAGACAGTAGTATTTGAAGTTGATGAAAATAATAAGAAAGTTTGGGTTTTAAACAAAATGAGAAGGACGATAGCGTTTATGTGAGGATCAAGAATAGAAAATTCATTTTCCACATCCTGTGAATAGATGACATTCTACTCCTTAGTAGTGATGTTAATCTATCATTGGAGAAGAAGTTTTATCCTCAAGTTTCAATGTGAATGATCTTGGTGAAGTGTCATTGGTTCTAGGAATGAAAATTCACTGAGATAGAAAAAATGGGGTATTAGGACTATCGTAAATGCATACTTAGAAAATATTCTAAAGAAGTAAAGTATGCATACGAGTAAACCTACGCCTGCTCCTATAGTCAAGGATAATAGTTTTAGGAACTTTAAGTGTTTCAGGAACCGATATGAGATCGATAAAAAGAATACGATTTCATATACTTCAGCTGTTGGAAGCTTGATGTGTGTACAAGTACAAGTAAGAAGTTACCTTGATGTAGTTTATGTATCCGGGATATTTTGGCAGAAGTCCAGTTCAGATATAGATCACTGGAATTGAGTTTTGCAATTTTACAAAGTATTATAGGCCTCATGCTGAATAAGAAAGAATAAGAACTCTCAAATAATTGAGGCTACAAAAGTTAAGTCTTGGCGAGATGTGTAGTGAAATCCACAGCAGTTGCTAACACTCGCAGTTGAAGTATTATCGTGGAAAAGCTCCAAAGAAACAGTTGTGATGTCATTAGTGATGCATACCATAGTATAGCTTGTTATGAGGCTTAAGAACAAGCAAAAGAGGTTAAGGGAATATGTACCCGGATTTAACAATGGTAGACAACAACAATAACTATTTAAAGTAAGTTAACTCCTAAGACAACAAGTCAAATGTGCTACCAAACATATTGACACTAAGGTATATGTTGTAAAGAAGAAAATCCAGAATCATTTTAAAAACATTGAGCACATAAGTACCAAGTAAGTACTTGCGGATCCACTTATCAAATGCTAACCACCCATTGCGTTCAGAGAACACACAGTCGATATGGGTTTATAGAAAAGCCTATGATTTCTGGGTACTAAGGGCCTAGTTGAGTATCTGTTTCAAAACAGAGAGGTGCGTTATAGCTGTTTAATCCAATAGAAACAGACCATGATGATGAGGCACGCTCTATGCACTGATCTGTGATGGAATGGGAACAAGATAAAATAAGTAAGTTAAGTTTAAGGAATAAAGTGAGATCAAGGGGGAGAATGTTAGTTTGATTTCCATCAATTGGCCCTTGGGCCTTTGGATCCGCGATCTGATCAGGGATGCCCAACCGCTCTATGGTTGGTGGACCCCCGTCGTACAGCACCATAAAAGAGAGGTGGGGGGCCGTGGCACATGGTACGAGGTTGACCTGAGCCACCGCAACCCGTCTACAGAGAAACCTAACCCAATCTAGAGGGAGCAGTGCTGCCAGCGGCGAGAAGTGCCACCACCGGAGTGCGGCACCTCGCGTCGCCGTCGGTCGCCACCGCTGCACTGCGCCTGCACTACTACAACGACTCCAATGGCCACGTCGCTGTGGCACCATGGCCGTGGCTACGTATGATGAAGTATATCACCAAGCCTCCCTCTCCCGATTCATGTATTAAGGTAAGTTCTACTTACTGATCTACGCTAGAAGAGTTTTCGATTCCTTCGGTCCGCTGTCCTCTGGGCAGGGCGTGAGGAACAAAAGAAAAGAAAAGGCAGCCATCAAGGGACGCTCGCTTCCGCTGTCCTCCATCCACGACGTCGCCCTGTGCTGCCCCTAACGTGAAACGGTGAAAGACAGCGTCGATCCAGGCATCAACCAACCAGCATACAGGTATGCCTCTGGTCTCCCAAATCTTGCGTGTCCAATTCTCTATCCTAATCTTTATTTCCAAAAAGTAGCAGCGGTGTTGAACTTCCAATAGTATATAGTTTAATAAATATATGGAACAACATATATTTAGCATTAATCATGGCTAAAATGTATCAATCATCGTTCCTAAAAGTTTACAGTATATTCAACATGGTTATATGCCTGAAAGAACTTCTGAATTCTGATACCTCTAAATTATATATTCCTTCATATTGAGACTAGCTGCATATGCTGCATCGCTACATTACATGTAATTTAATTCAAAGCTAAAGAAGTGGAAATTAGTAAATGTTGGTTGTGAAGTAAATCTGCTCCTAATAGTTTATTGTAATTACATTCATGGTTGTCATGCAATTATTTCTCTGAAGTAGCCAAGATGGATTCCAAAGAAAATAATGAAACTCGACTCCTTCCAACCACTTGAAATAAAGGTATCAAATTATGCACATGGTCACTTGGATATGTTTGAATATAGCTGGTCTCACACCATCAAAAAACAATATCTATTAATTTCCAGTTGGTCAAAATGCATCACATTCATTGAGAGTGGACGAACACCCGAAGGAACATAACAGCGTCCCAAGGATGCTTTATTATCTGGCTGCTAACAGCGTCCCCAACCTGGACACCGTCACCACTCCAAGTGAGAATGCCACCAACACTGAAATTGATATGCAGGGTGCAGGTGCAGCGCATTCAGTGCATAACACATTGTCTGTATCTACATTTGCAGAAGCAGGCAAGGACAGGGAGGGACTGAAGGTACTGCAGACCACCGCATCCAAGGGGCAGAAGCTGCAGCTGCTGTTTGATCACCTGAACGACTTTCTGGTGAGCTCCCCCCCCCCCCCCCCCCTTCTATAGTTGTTGTATCTCCTGAGAATGAAGTAAATATTCAGCAAATGAGTAGCGCAAATTCCCAAAGTCCCAATGCTTCCAATGTAAGTTTGGGTTCGGGTTCAAATGAACAGCTCAATCAACCCCCAACCAGGCCTTTGGTAGATGCGCAAACCAACCATTAGAAGAAGTAGCTGAAACCAATACGGTTCTACCAGCGCCAACAGTCAGCCAGCCACCGAACAACATTTCTGATGGCTGCAACCATCACCCATAGATACTTTCATTGACCCAACGCGGCTGTCCAAGATCTCGGCTTCATGGACGCCAAAGGTCGTCACGTCTGAGAGGAAGTCTAGGGACAAGTGCCGGGGATCAATGCCGGTGACCGTGGACGACAAGGGGTCAAACGACGGCCGTATACTTGTCGTCCATGGTTTCTTCATCGAGTAAAACCAGCGGCGGCTGTTGTAGTAGCCGGCGATGGCAGGTGCGTGGAGCCAGCGGAAGCGGGAGTCGGCGATCACGCGGCGCCATAGCTTGCAAGCGGACGCAGCGCGGACCAGGCAGACAAGCGACGAGACACGCTGGAGGATGAGCTCCAGGACGTCGTCGCTGACGTCGTGGATACTGGTAGGCGGCGCGTCTGCCGCCATCGATCGGGACATGTTGCTACCCTCTCCGGCGACGCTGTACTGCTGTAGGTGTATGTCGTTGTTTAATCTTTAATTTGTGAGAAAGCTAGCTGATGCATACTCAAAATATATACACTTAAAAGTCGGAACGAAACCAGTTCCACTTCCATCCCGGCCAGGATTCGGCGACATGCAATTTGACCCATATGTGCAGCTGTGTACAAGTTCGATCCGGCCAACTATAAGGATACACGATTGTGCGCCTACGGACCAAAAAAAATCTACTATATAAACGTTTCTAATTTCTAGAGAGAAATTAAATTGATTCTGATTATTGTTTGACACCAATTTTAGCTTATCCATAGGCGGACCTAGGGCCTGGCAACGTCGATCACTAGTTCACTACCTGCTACATAATGAATCACTTCGTTGGTTCTCAAGTCTCACAGAGCGACAAACAAGCAACCGATATTACTCTCAGATACCATGTAGTAATTCTTCGACGGTCCTAGAAAAAATGTTTAAAAATGTATCTAGCGCGGATACCTGCGAGCTTTACATAGTCTATATTAGACATTTGGTAGCAATTTGTTAATTTACAATTTATTATTATTGTCATAATTACAGAGATAATTGGTGATATCTCCTTTTCCTTGCTCCCTGATTGGTGGTCTGACCGGCTCTAGCTCCAGCTCCGGTCCAGGATGCTATTTCTTAGGGTCTGTTTGGTAGAGATTCGTCAGCTCTGGATTCACCAAAACTAGATTCAGATCCACTTTTTTTTGCCAAACGGTTCTAGCTCTACCAACTTCACCATGGATCTGATCCACCAAAAGGGTGCATCTGGCCCCAGATTCACCAAATTGGTGGAGCACCTCAGGGGGTGCTCCACCAAATCCAAGTTTTGTGGAGTTGGGAAAAATTACCCACCATGCCACTGATCAGTGGGGAAAAACGGTTCGTTCTTTCTTTTCCCGTTCTTCTCCGTTGCGACTCGCCTACGCGCCCGTCTCCGACCGCCGCGCGTGAGCCGCCTGCGAACGCGCGCCCTACGCCGCCGGCCCTGCTGGCCCGTGCTCCCCGCACTCCCTGCGCCGCGCCTGTCGGGCCGCGTGCCCTCCATGGCGTGGTTGCTAGTTCCTGGCCGAGCACTCGCCATGGCCATGGCAGCGAGCTCTGGGGCCGCGCCCAAGCCGTGGCCATGAGCTCACGTACTTCCTGCGTGTGAAATGTCGGGAGGAAGAAGATGAAGTCTATATTTTTGCATTATGCTCCCTGACGCGTGGGGTCAAGGTGGAAGTGAGATAGAGATGTTGGTGGGGCTGTACCAAACACTTTGGTGAATCCTAGATCCATGGTGGAGCTGCTCCACGATGGATCTAGGTGAATCACTGATCCAGATTCATCTTTTTCCTTGGTGGAGCTTTACCAAACGGGCCCTTACAGGAACGAAGCCAGAGATTTTAGTCACCGGGGTCAGCGTATAAGACTCACGCTTATATATCACATTTCTCTGGCCCTAATAACTAGCTGTAGATTCGCCCCTGATTTCTTGAGCATGGAGACGCGAACACGAAACTATTTCATCTCCGGGCGTGTCATCGGAGCAGAAGAAACTATATCCACTCGTTGACTGTTGCTGCTCATGCTGCTGTCGACAACGAGCATATGGGTGAAGCCCTGTATGACCACTTCAATGGGCTACTCGGTTCGCTGGCGCCGTGCTCGTGTACAGTTCGGTTTGATCTCCTTGACCTGCCGACTTTGGACTTGTCTGCGCTGGATGTATGCTTCACAAAAGAGGAGATTTGGGCGGTTGTTCATGATACACCCGACGAGAATGCGCCGGGACCCTATGGATTCACCGGCCTATTCTACAAATCGGCCTGGGGAATCATCAAGTCTGATGGCTGCCTTCAACGCTTTCTGGTCCTGGACGACCGTAGCTTCCACCTGGTCAATGAGGCCTTGCTTGTGCTGCTGAGGAAGAAGTCGGATGCCGACTTGATTAAAGACTATAGACCAATCAGTTTGATGCGCAGTGTTAGTAAATTGATCACCAAGTGTTTGGCATCCAGGTTAGCTACTTTCTTGGGGAATCTAGTTAGGCCCAACCAAACAGCTTTCATCCGCGGAAGAAGTATACAAGACAATTTCAGAACGGTGCAATTATCATGCAAGTTACTCTGCAAACTGGTTAGCCCAACCATGCTGATGAAAGTTGATATAGCAAAGGCATTCGACTCGGTGTCGTGGCCCTTTTTGTTTGAGGTCATGCAGCATGTGAAATGCACAACCGTCAGTATAAGCGCCCGTGGAGTCTAACGGGCTATTCTCATTTGTTGCTTTTTGTGCTTCCCCTGCAACCGTTGCAGACCTTTTCAGATTGATAGTACCGGAGTTGCTGCGAAGGTATAGGGATGGAAGAGCGGCGGGCGAGGCTTAGGGCAGCGGCGGCGGGTTGGCGCCGTGGTGATCATGGCGCAAGGAAGAGAAGAAGGTGCGGCTAGGGCTCCCAAGGGAAGCCAGCAACAATTAGGTTGCTTCTGCCTAATTCCAATCTGAATTGTTTACAAAGTCTTTATCCTCCCTAGGATTCTAAAATTAAGGAATAAATACCATAAATAGCTAATAATACTAATATGGGTTGTTAGCCCCTAAAGCCGGCATCATCCTCTAGCCACTAATGGGCCTGCGCCTATTATAGTAGACGCCGGTCATAACATCTCTCCCCGCCTGCGCAAACAACTCGTCCTCTAGCTGAAAGTCGGGGTAGAGGCCTTTGAAGTCATCGAGGAGCTCCCAGGTGGCTTCATCATTGGGCAGTCCACGCCATTGGATGAGGACGTGCCACTTGCCCCACTGGAGTTGAGCTCAGAGGGCGCGCTCAGGAGCAGGAAGGAGCCGACCATCCAACAGCGGTGGTAGCGCAGCAGGTGCTGCCGGAGGATCCCCCTTGTGCGGCTTGAGCAAGCCCACATGGAAGACGTCATGCAGTCGAGCGCCGGCCGGAAGCTGTAGCCGGTAGGCAACCATGCCAATGCGCTCCAGCACTTGGAAAGGCCCGGCGTAGCGAGGGCCAAGCTTTCCTTTTGCCCGGGGCTCCAAAGACTGCGTGGTCCGATGAAGCAGGAACAGCCAAACCCAATCGCCCACTGCGAACTCCAGGTCATAGTGGCCGGCGTCGTAGTACTTCTTAGACAGCTGCTGCGCCTGAAGGAGGCGTTGCTGGACCTCAGCCAACACCTCATCTCGGCTGCGGAGTAAGGCATCGGACGTGTCAGTCCGCGCCGACCCCGGCTTGTATGGTAGTATTGGCGGGGGCAGCCAGCCGTAGACCACTTCGAACGGAGTGGCACACAGGGCAGTATGAAAGGAGGTGTTGTAGCAATACTCCACCCAAGGCAACTAGTCCACCCACGCTCGTGGTTGATCACCTGTAACACAACATAAATACATCGCAATCACCTTGTTGACCACCTCCGACTGGCCGTCCGTCTGAGGGTGGAAGGCCGTGCTCATGCGCAAGGTGACGCCTGCCATCTTGAAGAGGTCGCGCATCACGTGACCGGTGAACATGGGGTCCCTGTCGCTGACGATGGAAGAAGAGAACCCATGCAGTCGAACGATGCCGTCGAAGAAAGCACGGGCGACGGTGGCGGTGGTGTAGGTGTGACCAAGGGCGATGAAATGAGCATACTTGGAGAAGCGGTCGACCACCGTGAGAATGACGGATTTGCCGCTGACCTTGGGCAGCCCCTCGATATAGTCCATGGAGATATCCGCCCACATTTGGGACGGTACTTCGAGGGGTTGTAGCAAGCCGGCAGGCTATAGTGACTCCGTCTTGTTCTGTTGACACGTGCTGCACGCCCGCACCCAATCCTGGACAAGGGCATGGTCTCCCAGAATGTAGAAGTTGGCGCGCAAGCGGTAGAGAGTCTTCTAGACCCCCTCATGGCCCGCCGAATGAGCCAAGAGGAGGACTTGGTGGCGCCGGTCGTCATCGAAGTCACCAAGTCCTCCTCTTGGCTCATTCATAGCGACACCGAGCCATGAGAGTCTTCCAGAACGAAGATGCGGGACCCGTGGAGAAGGAGACCGTCATCGAAGTGCCATGGTGCCAGCAACTCACCAGCTTGCAAGCGCTGGAGGAGCTGTTGGGCATCCGCAGCTGCTGTTGTAGCCCTACGAATGTCATCAAAGAGGGCGAACGTCGGCCCGGAGAGGGCATGAGCAGCAGGGACAACAGCTGGACCAGGGCGATACTCCACAGCAAAATCAAAGCCAAACAACTTGCTGATCCACTAATGTTGAGGCACAGTTGAGAGGCGTTGGTCTAGCAGGAACTTGAGGCTATAGTGATCTATACGAACAAGAAAATGACGTCCCCATAGGTATGATCGCCAGTGACGTACAGCCTAAACCAGCCCAATCAGCTCGTGTTTGTAGGCGGCGAGCTTGAGATGGCGAGCAACGAAGGGCTGGCTCAAGAAAGCGAGGGGTCCGCCATATTGGTGGAGAACAGAGCCAAACCCCATGCCTGACGTGTCGCAGTCCACCACGAACTGCTTGTCGAAGTCGGGCATTTGGAGGACCGGTCCCATGGATAGGGCACCCTTGAGCGCCTGAAACACCACGTTTGCCTCGTCGTCCCAGGCAAATGCATCCTTTCGTAGGAGGCGCGTCAGTGGCGTAGCGATGAGGCCGAAGTCGTGGATGAACTTCCTGTAGTAGCCAGCGGGGCCCAAGAAGCCCCGTAGCCCACAGGCAGAGTGAGGGGCCAGCCACAAGGCAACTGCAGCCACCTTGTCGGCATCCATAGCGACACCGCTTGCTGATATCATGTGGCCTAGGTAGGCCACCGACGACGCCCCAAAAGAACACTTGGAACACTTGAGGTGGAGCTGGTGCGCCCGAAGTGCGTTGAGGACGATGCTGAGGTGCTGCAGGTGTTCAGCCCAGGAGGCGCTATATATGAGTATGTCGTTGAAAAACACAAGCACGAACCTACACAAAAAGGGGTGGAGCACGTCATTCATCAAAGCCTGAAAAGTCATCGGTGCGTTGGAAAGGTCGAACGGCATGACCTGGAACTCAAAATGGCCATGGTGAGTACGGAACGCTGTCTTGGCGTTGTCGTCGGGGTGCATCCACACTTGATGGTAGCCTGAGCGCAAATCAAGCTTGGTGAAGAAGCGAGCCCCGTGAAGCTTGTCGAGAAACTCATCGACGACCGGAATCAGGAATTTGTCCATGGATGTCTTGGCATTGAGGGCCCGGTAGTCGATGCAAAAGCGCCAGGAGTTGTCTGCCTTGTGCACCGGTAGCATGGGGTGGAGAATGGGGACATGCTTGGCCGGATGATGCCTTTGGTGAGCATAGCAGCGCACTGACGCTCCAACTCATCCTTCTGTCCTAGGGGTAGCGATAGGGGTGAACGGCAATAGGAGCTGTACCCGGCAGTAGGTGGATGCGGTGATCATACGGCCACATCAGAGGGAGCCCCTATGGCTCGGTGAAGGCCGGCTCAAACTGCTCTAGGAGCTGGTCTAGTAGTGGCTAGGAGGGGGCAGCAGCGATTGCCCATGCTGCCAGTTCCCGGATGTCATCATGGGGGACCCTAGGCCCTTCCATAGAATGTGTCGGGTGCCCCGAGTGAAAGCCATGCACAAATCCTCAAAATCCTAGAGGATAGGACCCAGGGTACGTAGTACTCGATGCCAAGAATAAGATCAAAACCACCCAGGCTAATGCCATAGAAGCTGATGGTGAACTCCTCTGTACCAATGGCTAGAGCCACATCCCGGGCGATGCCTTCACAAGGCACATGATTGCCATTGGCCACTAGTACCCGCATGGTAGGGTGCAGTGCTATAGAAAGGTGTAGACGGCACAAGAGATCAGTGTTGATGAAGTTGTGCGTCGAGCCAGAGTCGAGGAGCGCCACAAGCTGGTGGCCAAGTACGGAGATTGGAAGGGGCATAGCATTCTCAGTCTAGATGCCAGCAATGGCATAGAGGGACACCTGAGGCTGGGCTACAGGTTCCTGCCCCATGTTTGGTGTAGGCGCAAGCACCGTAGCCTCCTCTAGAAAAGCAGCCATAGCGGCCACCTGCGCTGGGATGTCATCATCAAGGTAATCCGCCGCTTTGAGGTAGAATAGGCGTTGGCACACATGACCATGCACATCGGGCTCATCACAATTGTAGCAGAGACCTTGGGGCGGCGCTCTAATTGCTCCGCTAGGGATAGCCGACGGAAAGGATGAGCAGGGGCTGCAGCACCCGCTGGTGCTTGAGTTGTGGTCATCCTCGGGGCTGCTGGTACCACTACAGTAGGCCATGGTGGTGCTGGGATGCACGGATGCCATACTGAGCAGTGGTGGGCATCGTGGCAGCGGCGCGGTGCTCAAAGGCCCTGGCCAAATACATGGTCGTTTGGAGGTTCTGGGGCTCCCGTAGCTCCACGACGTCCTTAATGTGCTCTAGAAGGCCGCCCACAAACAACTCCACTTTTTGGGACACGGAGAGGTTCTGAGCATGACAGAGCACCGCATTGAAGCATTCGGAGTAGTCCTATACCATGGAGGTGAAAGGCAGGCGAGCAAGTTCGGATAAACATGTCCCATGAATAGCTGGCCCAAATTGCAGATTGCACAGCTCCTTGAAATGTTCCCACATAGGCATGCCCTCGTCTTGCTCGAGGGCATAGTACCATGTTTGGGCCACGCCGGTGAGATGGTACAACACGAGCCAAGTGCGGCCCGAGGCAAGGGTACGCTGCCCATAGAAGATCTGGTCACAATGATTGAGCCAATTGAGGGGATCCTCGGTGCCATCGTATGTGGGGAACTCCAACTTGTAGAAGCACGGAGGGTGAGCGTCGTGGCTAACACCTGGAGCAGGCAAGCAAGTTTTGATAAATGTGTCCCATGAACAGTCATCCCAAATTGTAGATTGCACAGCTCCTTGAAATGTTCCCACATAGGCCTGCCCTCGTCTTACTCGAGGGCATAGTACCATGTTTGGGCCACGCTGGTGAGATGGTACCACATGAGCCAAGTGCGGTCCGAGGCAAGGGTACGCTGCCCGTGGAAGAACTGGTCATAATGATTGTGCCAATTGAGGGGATCCTCGATGCCATCGTATGTGGGGAACTCCAACTTGTTGAAGCGCAGAGGGTGAGCGCCATGGCTGACACCCAGAGCTGTTAGTTTGAGACCCATGGAAAAGGAGACCATTGTCAAAGTGCCACGGTGCCAGCAACTCACTAGCTTGCAAGCGCTAGAGGAGCTACTGGGCGTCCGCAGCTACTGTTGTAGCCCTACGAATGTCATCAAAGAGGGCAAACGTCGGCCCAGAGAGGGCATGAGCAGTAGGGATAATAGTTGGACCCTCCTCCATGCCACGGCAGGACAACATATCCACCATGATGTTTAGGCGACTAGGGTGATACTCTACAGCAAAATCAAAGCCAAACAACTTGCTGATCCACTGGTGTTGAGGCATAGTTGAGAGGCTTTGGCCTAGCAAGAACTTGAGGCTGTAGTGATCTATACAAACAAGAAAATGATGCCCCCATAGGTATGGTCGCTAGTGATGTACAGCCTGAACCAACCCAATCAACTCGCGTTCGTAGGCGGTGAGCTTGAGATAGTGAGCAACGAAGGGTCGGCTGAAGAAAGAGAGGGGTCCGGCGTCTTGGTGGAGAACAGCACCGAAGTTGGGCATTTGGAGGACGAGTCCCATGGATAGGGCACCCTTGAGCGCCTAAAACACCACATCCGCCTCATCATCCCAGGCGAATGCATCCTTCCATAGGAGGTGCGTCAGTGGAGCAGTGATGAGGCCAAAGTCGTGGATGAACTCCTGTAGTAGCCGGCGGGGCCCAAGAAGCCCCGTAGCCCATGCGTGGAGCGAGGGACTAGCCACAAGGCGACTACAACCACCTTGTCGGTGTCCATAGCGACGCTGCTTGCTGATATCATGTGGCCCAGGTAGGCCACCAATGACGCCCCAAAAGAACACTTGGAACGCTAGAGGTGGAGCTGGTGCACCTGAAGTGCGTTGAGGATGATGTTGCCGTGGTGGTCACCACCTCGCCGCTGCCACCTACCTCTACGCCCATGGCCTAGATGAAGCATGCGGCACAGATGATGCCAGATCAGGTGGCTGCCGCCATCGGGAAGCTGACTCGCTCAGTGGCTGCCATCCAGTCCTACCTGGCCGGCGTGCCACCGCCACTGCCACCAACGCCGCCACAACTGGCTGCGACCACCCTACCAGTAGTGCTATCGTATGGGATGCCCTACTCCAGCACGATAGGCGTTCCCATCCATCTCCTCCGGATGCCGCCTTCCCCTTCGCCGATTCCATCATGGGCTTTAGCCTCGACGACCAGCCTGATGTACACCATGGCGACCTCTCTGGCTACGACATTAGTAGTGCCACTACCGCTATGGTCTTCCACGGGGGACCCCAAGCCGATGGTTTTTCTATGGGGGTTCTGATGGCCCCCTCTTCTATGGACCTGGGCACCTAGGTGTGAGTGCCTCCCCATCCATAGGCAGTGTTCCGAAGCCTTTCGTCCAGGGCATGCATGGGGCCCCTCAGGGTACTCACCCTCCATGTTTCTACAAGCTCAAGTTTACGACCTACGATGACTCTGAGAACCCCCTAAATTGGCTCAATCACTGTGAGCAATTTTTCCAAGGGCAGCATACCCTCGCCTGAGATCGCACCTGGCTTGTGTCCTATCATCTGACTGGTGCGGCATAGACATGGTATTACACCTTGGAGTAGGATGAGGGCATGTCCACCTAGGACCGTTTCAATGAGCTATGCAATCTGTAGTTCGAGCCGATGGTTCGTAACACCCGCCTGTCCGAACTCGCACGCCTTCCGTTCACCTCCATGGTGCAGGACTACTCAGCTCGCTTCAACGCCGTGCTCTGCCATGCCCGCAATCTCTCAGCCCCATAGAAGGCTGAGCTATTTGTGGGTGGGCTCTCAGAGCATATCAAAGTCGACATGGAGCTTCGGGAGCCCTAGGACCTTCAGACTGCCATGCATATGGCTCGAGCGTTCGAGCACCCGGCTAACGCCACAATGCCAGCCACAGGATAGTGTGGCGCCCGACCACCCTAGCAGCTAGGTCTTCCAGTGCCCCCGTGACCCCCGGTGCCCCCTCTAGTAGCTCCCAGCGCGGCTGCTATTCCAGCAATAGAAGGGTCGGTAGCCCTGCTCGGCCTTTCCACTGTCTGTCTCCAGCCGAGCAATTGGAGCATCGCTGTCAGGGTCTCTACTATAACTATGACAAGTCATATGTGCATGGCCATGTGTGTCCATGGCTCTTTTATCTAGAGTCCATGGATTTTCTCAACAATGAGCTTCCCGTGGAGGTGGCTGTGGTAGCAGCTTTGAAAGCTCTAGTTTTGTTTTGGTGAATTGATGAAACCCTAAGTGCTAACCTAGTTTATCAAGTGATCATGACATAGGTAGCTCATTCCAAGTGGCAAAGCAAATGAAGATCATGACATGATGATGGTGATGCCATGGTGATGATCAAGTGCTTGGACTTGAAAACAAGAAAGAGAAAAACAAAAGGCTCAAGGCAAAGATATAAATTATAGGAGCCATTTTGTTTTGGTGATCGAGACACTTAGTGAGTCTGATCACATTTAGGATCGATAACCATACTATTAAGAGGGGTGAAACTTGTATCAAAATTCGGTTATCAAAGTGCCACTAGATGCTCTAACTCATTGCATATGCATTTAGGATCTAGTGGAGTGCTAACACCCTTGAAAATGTTTGTGAAAATATGCTAACACATGTGCACAAGGTGATACACTTGGTGATTGGCACATTTGAGCGAGGGTTAGGAACTTCACCGGTGGAGTGTCCGCCCATAGAGTCCAGATAGTCTGATGGTGCCACCGGCACCCTAGACAAAAAAGATGGAGGTCACTGTAAGTGACTAGACACTGGTCTCTGAAGGACCGGCGTGTCCGGTCAGTAGTAGCAGAAGAAGCGCAGCATCGGTCGTCGACCGGACGCTGGCGCTGAAACGACCAGACGCTGGCTAGCTGCATCCGGTCACACTGACATGGTCATGCATAGGGGAGTCACCATGTGACCGGACGCTGGGTGAGTCCAGTCAAGCTTGACCGGATGAGTCTAGTCGTGAAAAGTCATCTCTTGATGCTTACTGCAAACGATCGGATGCTGGGGTTTAGTGTCCGGTCGTCACTTGACCGTTGAGATTGGGCGCTCATCATTTGAAGAGAGGGGACACATGGCACGCATCGCGTGATCGAACGCTGAGGTCCAGCATCCGGTCAATATGACCGGAGTATCCGGTCACCCCGCGTTGTGCCTAGTGAAGGGGTACAACGGCTCTATTTCGTGGGGGCTTCTATTTAAGCCCCATGGCTAGCTCAAGCTCATGTCCTTGGCCATTTGAATTTACATAGCAACCTTATGAGCTTAGCCAAAGCCCTCCCTCTCATCTCCATCATTGATTCATCATCTTTGTGAGATTGGGAGAGTATCCAAGTGCATTGCTTGAGTGATTGCATCTAGAGGCACTTGGTGTTCATGTTTCGCTGCAGGATTTGCTTGTTACTCTTGGTGGTTGCCACCACCTAGACGGCTTGGAGCAGTGAGGATCGTTGAGTGGAGGTTGGTGATTGTCTCCGGCTCCGATCATGGTAATTGTGAGGGGTTCTTGACCTTTCCCCGGTGGAGAGCCAAAAGGTACTCTAGTGGATTGCTCGTGGCTTATGTGATCCTCATCTTGTGTTGGTTGTGTGGCACCCTATTGAGGGTTTGGTGTGTGATGCCAATTAGCTCATGAACCTCCAAGTGAGTGAATCGCCACAACGAGGAGTAGCTTGCCAGCAAGCAAGTGAACCTCGGTAAAAAATCATTGTGACATCATTTGATTCCGAGGTGATTGGTCTTCATTGTTATTCATTCTTGTGATTGATTGGCTCCTTCCTCGACACGGCGGTATAACCTTCTTGCTCACTCTCTTTACTTTACCGCAAACTAGTTGTCAAGCTCTTTAGTGTAGCTAGTTGTGAGAGCTGGTTAGTTTAGTTAGTGTGGCTCTTTAGTTAGCTTTCGAGAGCACACTAACTTAGTGTAGTGTCATAGCTATTGTGTGGATAGAAACTATATAAACTAGAATTGTGGTAGGTGGCTTGCTTTTTAGTAGGCTAGCGCAACACTTGCTTTGCCTCATAATTGTCTAACCGGTTTGTTAAGTGTTGTTGTAGAAATTTTTAATAGGCTATTGACCCCCCCCCCTCTAGCCATTAGGACCTTTCAAGTGGTATCAGAGCCGAGGTCACTGTGATTTAAGGCTTAACAACCTTTGGTGTAAAAATGGCTCAAATCAACAACACAAAGAAGCCACCCCAATTTGATGGCTCCAACTATCCCTATTGGAAGGCTAAGATGACAACTTATATCAAGTCAATCAATAGGAAGGTTTGGAAGATGGTAGAGACAAAGATTGAGATTGAAGATGAAGAGGCTCCCACCGCCACCGAAGAAATACTACTCCAAAATAATGACATTGCTCTTAGTGCCATCCATGATGCTTTGGATGAAAGAACATTTGAGCAAATCAAGAATATTGAGAAAGCTCATGAGGCATGGAAGAAATTAGAGGAATCATTTGAGGGCACTCAAGCCGTAAAGGGTGCAAAGGCATACATTCTCAAAGAGAAGTTTGCAAGCTTCAAGATGAAAGAGGATGAGAGTGTGCCGGAGATGTTCCATAGGCTTCAAGTACTTGTCAATGATCTCAAAGCACTTAGAGAAGAGGTGAAGGACAAGGACTTCTCCCACAAGTTCTTGAGATGTTTGCCTTCAAGATTTGGCACATTGGTCACTATTCTAGTGAGGAGTGGTTTGGACACCATGACACCAAACCAAGTGTTGGGAGATATAATGACCGATGATACTTATAGAGATGATGATGAGAAAGAAGAAAAGAAGGAGAAGAAAGATGAGAAGAAGGATGAGAAGAAGAAGAGCATAGCATTCAAGGCCACATCATCCAAGGGCAAGGCAAAGCATAAAACATCAAGTGAAGATGATGGCTCATGGGATGATGATGATGATGAAAAGATGGCTCTCTTTGTAAAGAAATTTGGCAAGTTCATGATGAAGAAAGGGTACCATGCTAGAAGAAAGAAGTCTTCATCCAAGAACAAGGAAGAGTCAAGAAGGTGCTTCAAATGTGGAAGCAAAGATCATCTTGTTGCTCAATGTCCATACAATAGTGACAATGATGATGACAACAAGAAGAACAAGAAGGACAAAAAGGAAAAGAAAGAGAAGAAGGACAAGATGACCTTCAAGAAGAAGAAGGGTGGTTCATATGTGGTCACTTAGGATAGTGATGCTTCCTCAAGTGATGATGATGATAGTGATGATGACAAGACCACCAAGAAGAAGGCACTTGCAAGCATTGCTATCAATGAGAAGCCTTCTCTCTTCGACACTCCATCATGCTTCATGGCTAAGGCCACTAAGGTACAAGCTTGTGATGATGGAAGTGATGATAAACATGATAATGAAAATGATAGTGATAGTGATGATGATGAACCTACTAAAGATGAATTATATGACATGCTAGAAGATGCTAAAGAACACTTTGACATTAAGAGAAGGGAATGCAAGAGCTTGAATAAGGAGGTAAAAGCCCTTAAGCAAGCCCTTGATGAGCTCAAAGCAACTTATGAGAGGCTAGAGGAAGCCCATGAGAAGCTTGACAAGGCTCATAAAAAGCTTGAAAAGACTCATTCCTCTTTGCTTGATGAGCAAAATAAAAAGAAGCATGTTGAAACTTGCAATATAGGCTTAACTTGTGATATAATTGATGAATCATTATCTATGCCTATCATTGTTGCTCCCACTAACCTTTCTTGTAGTACCTCTACTTCCACCTCATCTAGTAGTGATGGTTTCACTTGTGATGCCTCACAAATGGTTGAGAATGAGAACCTTAAGAAGGAGGTCAATAAGCTCACTCACACCTTGGCTAAGGTCTATGGTGGTGAGGACCGCTTGCTTATGTGCTTGGGTAGCCAAAGAGCTTCTCTCTATAAAGAGGGATTGGGCTATACTCCCAAGAAAGGCAAGGCGGCCTTTGCTCCTCACAAGACTAGTTTTGTGAAGAACAATGGTCGGTTTTGCACTAGTTGTAAGCAAGTTGGTCATAAAGAGCAAGAGTGCAAGAACAAGAGCAAAAATACTAATATATCCTCAATTAAGATTAATTCTTTCTATGTGCCTACTAAGGGTATAAATGGTGTGAAGGCTAAGTTCATTGGTAAACCATAGATGAGCTCAAAGAAGAAAGTCATTTGGGTATCAAAGAGCTTAGTAACTAACCTTCAAGAACTCAAGCAAGTTTGGGTACCTAAAAAGAATTGATCTTCTTTTGTAGGTCAATTACAAAGCCGGAGGAAGGCATTAGGTTCTTGATAGTGGGTGCACTCAACACATGACTGGTGATGCAAGAATGTTCAACTCAATCAACATCAATGGCAATGATGGTTATGATAGTATCACATTTGGTGATAATGGCAAAGGCAAGGTCAAAGGGCTTGGTAAGATTGCAATATCCAATAATATGAGCATATCCAATGTGTTGCTAGTAGAGAGCTTAAACTTCAATTTGCTATCCATGGCTCAATTGTGTGATCTTGGATTCAAATGCATATTTGGGGTAGATGATGTACAGATCATAAGTGTAGATGGCTCTAATTTGATCTTTAAAGGATTTAGATATGAGAATCTATACTTGGTTGATTTCAATGCTAGTGAAGCTAAATTATCTACATGCTTGTTCACTAAGTCTAGCATGGGTTGGCTATGGTATAGAAGGCTTGGTCATGTTGGAATAAAACAATTGAATAGATTGGTTAAGCATGACTTGGTTACAGGCTTGAAAGATGTTGTGTTTGAAAAGGATAAGCTTTGTAGCTCTTGTCAAGCCGGAAAACAAGTTGGAAACACCCATCCCAAGAAAAGCATGATGAGCACTAGTAAAGCATTTGAGTTATTGCACATGGATTTGTTTGGGCCAACACAATACACTAGCATCGGTGGTAACAAATATGGCTTTGTGATAGTGGATGATTATACTAGATACACATGGGTATTCTTTCTAGTGGACAAAAGTGATGTGTTTGCAACATTCAAATCATTTGTCAAGGGCATTCACAATGAGTTTGAAACAACCATCAAGAGAGTTAGAAGTGACAATGGTAATGAGTTCAAGAACACTAGAATTGATAAGTTGTGTGATGAATTTGGAATTAGACATCAATTCTTGACTAAATACACTCCACAATCAAATGGCCTTGTTGAGAGGAAAAATAGAACACTCATTGATATGGCAAGGTCTATGCTTAGTGATTATAATGTTAGTCAATCTTTTTGGGCTAAAGCTATCAACACGGCTTGCTATTGTAGCAACCGCCTCTATTGTCACCCATTGAAAGAGAAGACACCATATGAGCTCTTGAGTGGTAGAAAGCCCAACATTGCATATTTTTGGGTCTTTGGTTGCAAATGCTATATCTTGAAGAAAGGCACTAGATTGGACAAGTTTGACAAGAAATGTGATGAAGGATTCCTACTTGGATATTCAACCACAAGCAAAGCATATAGAGTTTGGAATTTGGATAGTGGTACTCTTGTGGAAGTTCATGATGTTGAATTTGATGAAACCAAGGGTTCACAAGTAGAGAATGAGAATTTGGAAGATGTTAGGGGTATTCAACTTTTAAATGCTATGAAGAACATAGATGTTGGTGAATTGAGGCCTAGGCAAGTGAATGATGATGAAGATGATCAAGTGCAAGTGCTCTCTAACTCAAATATGCAAGATGATACAACTCAAGTTAGCACAAGTGGTTCTCATGACAATGAACAAGATCAAGTGGCTAGCACATCATCTCAACCTAATGATCAAGTAAGTGCAAGCAATCAAGTTTCAATCCTCCAACCAACCAATATTGCAAGGGATCATCCATTGGACACTATAATTGGTGATATTTCTAGAGGTGTGCAAACTAGATCAAGATTGGCTTCATTTTGTGAGCACTTCTCATTTGTGTCATCCATTGAACTAAAGAAGATAGATGAAGCATTGAAGGATATTGATTGGTTGAATGCTATGCATGAAGAATTGAATAACTTCACAAGAAATCAAGTATGAAAATTAGTAGAGAGACCAAAAGAACACAATGTGATTGGAACCAAATGGGTCTTTAGAAACAAGCAAGATCAAGATGGGATAGTAGTAAGGAACAAAGCAAGATTGGTAGCACAAGGATACACACAAGTTGAAGGTCTTGACTTTAGAGAAACATATGCCCCAGTTGCTAGATTGGAAGCATTTAGAATCTTGCTATCCTATGCTTATGCCCACAACATCAAGCTCTATCAAATGGATGTCAATAGTACATTTCTCAATGGTTACATCAATGAAGAAGTATATGTTGAGCAATCTCCCGGTTTTAAAGATGACAAGAAGCCTGACCATGTGTACAAGTTAAAGAAGGCATTGTATGGCTTGAAGCAAGCACCTAGAGCATGGTATGAGAGATTGAGGGACTTCCTACTCTCTAAAGGGTTCATGATGGGCAAGGTTGATACCACTCTTTTCATCAAGAAGATTGGAAAAGATTTATTTGTGTTACAAATCTATGTTGATGACATCATATTTGGATCAACCAATCAAGACTTTTATGATGAGTTTGGAAAGATGATGGCTAATGAGTTTGAGATGTCCATGATTGGAGAGTTGAGTTACTTCCTTGGTCTTCAAATCAAGCAATTGAAGAATGGTACATTTGTGAGTCAAGGAAAGTATATCAAGGACATGATCAAGAAGTTTGGCATGAGTGATAGTATAGCCATTAGCACACCAATGGGAACAAATGGCAACTTGGATAGTGATGCAAGTGGCAATATGGTGGATTAAAAATTGTATCGGTCTATGATTAGAAGCCTACTCTATGTAACCGCATCAAGGCAGGATGTCATGTTTAGTGTATACATGTGTGCAAGATTTCAAGCCTCGCCAAGAGAAAGTCATTTGAAGGCTACAAAGAGAATATTGAGGTACTTGAAGCATACACCAAATGTTGGTTTGTGGTATCCCAAAAGAGCAAAGTTTGAGCTAGTTGGTTACTCCAACTTGGATTATGCGGGATGCAAGGTTGAAAGGAAGAGCACCTTAGACACATGTCAATTGTTGGGAAGATCACTTATTTCATGGTCATCAAAGAAGCAACATAATGTTGTATTATCAACCACCAAAGCCGAATACATATCCGCCAGTAGTTGTTGTGCACAAGTACTTTGGATGAAGGCCACTTTGAGTGACTTTAGAATCAAGTTCAAGAAAGTGACATTGCTATGTGACAATGAGAGTGCAGTCAAGTTGACCAACAATCCGGTTCAACATGCAAGAACAAAGCACATTGATGTCCGCCACCATTTCATAAGAGATCACCAACAAAAAGGGGACATTTGCATTGAGAGTATAGGCACCGAAGATCAACTTGCCGAGATATTCACCAAGCCATTGGATGAGAAAAGGTTTTGCAAGCTAAGAAATGAGTTGAACATATTGGATTTCTCAAATATATGTTGATTCACCCCCACTCATATGACATGCCTCTCCTTCGAGCAATCCAAGGTAAAAGTTGATTGGCATGGCATACATCCTTGATAAGGACTTGTTTAGTGCATCTAGACATCTTTCACATTTAATAGGCTCATTCATGAAAATCAAATGAATTTGATGATTGTATGGTACCTATATTGCTTCTATGCTTATTTTGATCTAGTGGTAGCATATGACATGTTTGTGGGCTTGTAAACCTAGTGTTTGATCTAGTAAATGAGCTCTAAGTGTTTAACTCAACATGGTACAAGATAACCCTTATTTGGAGATGTGAAGAAGCTTGTCCTTGGATCAAACTGAGTTAAATATCTTTGGCAAATGATCTAAATTGGACCAAATTTGGGAAAATGATCCTCACCCCATTGATTGACATTGATAATCCTAACCTATCTATAATTTAAGTCTTTGTGGTCATTGATGACAAAGGGGGAGAGAAACAAAGATATGAATGATAGGGGAGTATTTGACATAGGAGGAGAGATATGACAAAGGAAAGGGATCAAAGATAAAGGAAAAGGATCAATTAAAACTTTAAGCACACAAGTAGGGGGAGCAATCTCATGGACTTGTATGATGCATTTGAATGTGCATTTCATATGTTTGCTTGCATGGCACAAGTTCTAAATTTAAATATTCATGCTTGTGTGGTGTATGCTAGTTAGAGGTTTGAATGATGAAATGAAAATCTAGCATGCATAGGTTATCTAGTGATTTCATTTCCAAGTGTTTCCAAGTTGTATCAAGCTAACCATGGTGCTAAGGATGGTATAATGGTGCACTCCAATTGGTATCACGCTTCAAAGGTCCATCTTGTATACCTTAGCATCACTTGGTAGACATTGTCTCCTATATTTTCTGTCTAAGCATATGTGCAAGCTACGTTCCAAACTCTTAGCACATATGTAGGGGGAGCAATTGCTACCATTTGGGGTTCATGAAACTTATCCATATCCTTTTACACATGGTAAATATGCTTGAGCAAGCAACATGGATTCAATTGAATTTTAATTCATATCTTTGTGAAAGGGTTGTCATCAATTACCAAAAATGGGAAGATTGAAAGCTCTAGTTTGGTTTTGGCGAATTGATGAAACCCTAAGTGCTAACCTAGTTTATCAAGTGATCATGACATAGGTAGCACATTCCAAGTGGTGAAGCAAATGAAGATCATGACATGATGATGGTGATGCCATGGTGATGATCTAGTGCTTGGACTTGAAAAGAAGAAAGAGAAAAACAAAAGGCTCAAGGCAAAGGTATAAATTATAGGAGCCATTTTGTTTAGGTGATCGAGACACTTAGTGAGTGTGATCACATTTAGGGTCGATAGTCATACTATTAAGAGGGGTGAAACTCATATCAAAATGTGGTTATCAAAGTGCCACTAGATGCTCTAACTCATTGCATATGCATTTAGGATCTAGTGGAGTGCTAACACCCTTGAAAATGTTTGTGAAAATATGCTTACACATGTGCACAAGGTGATACACTTGGTGGTTGGCACATTTGAGCGAGGGTTAGGAACTTCACCGGCAGAGTGTCCGCCCATAGAGTGCAGACAGTCCAAGGTCACTATAAGTGATCGGACACTGGTCTCTGAAGGACCGGCATGTCCGATCAGTAGCAGTAGAAGAAGCGCAACATCGGACGTCGATCGGATGCTGGCGCTGAAACGACCAGACACTGGCTGGCTACGTTCGGTCACACTAACATGGTCATGCACAAGGGAGTCGATGTGTGACCGGACGCTGGGTGAGTCTGGTCAAGCATGACCGGACACGTCTGGTCATGAAAAGTCATCTCTAGATGCTTACTAGAAACGACCGGACACTGGGGTTCAGCATCTGATCACTTTGAGCTGCAGCGTCCAGTCATCACTTGACCATTGAGATTAGGTGCTCGTCATTTGAAGAGAGGGGACATGTGGCACGCATCGCATGACCGAACGTTGAGGTCCAGCATCCGGTCACCCCGCGTTGTGCCCAGTGAAGGGGTACAACGGCTCTATTTCGTGGGGGCTTCTATTTAAGCCCCATGGCCAGCTCAAGCTCATGTCCTTGGCCATTTGCATTGACATAGCAACCTTGTGAGCTTAGCCAAAGCCCTCCCTCTCATATCCATCATTGATTCATCATCTTTGTGAGATTGGGAGAGTATCCAAGTGCATTGCTTGAGTGATTGCATCTAGAGGCACTTGGTGTTTATGTTTTGCTACGGGATTCGCTTGTTACTCTTGGTGGTTGCCGCCACCTAGATGGCTTGGAGCAATGAGGATCATTGAGTAGAGGTTGGTGATTGTCTCTGGCTCCGATCGTGGTGATTGTGAGGGGTTCTTGACCTTTCCCCGATGGAGAGCCAAAAGGTACTCTAGTGGATTGCTTGTGGCTTGTGTGATCCTCATCTTGTGTTGGTTGTGTGGCACCCTATTGAGGGTTTGGCATGTGATGCCAATTAGCTCGTGAACCTCCAAGTGAGTGAATCACCACAACGAGGAGTAGCTTGCCAGCAAGTGAACCTCGGTAAAAAATCATTGTGTCATCATTTGATTCCGAGGTGATTGGTCTT